>NC_034604.1:153565-176899 GCF_900095145.1 Mus pahari | reverse complement strand
GAGACCAGTCTGGTCTACAGAGGGAGTTCCAGGACAGCCAGGGCTACACAGAGAAACCCTGTCTCAAAAAAAAAAAAAAAAAAAAAAGAATTCAAACTTCCCATTTGAAATGTAAATGCAGAAAATATCTAATTTAAAAAATGGAGGTAAGGCTACTAATGATTGCTCTTAAATACAAAACTTATATAAAATATCTTCTATGAAAATGATTAAGAATCTATAGACATTACTTGGTAGATATCATTGTATATAAAAAAAAATCTCATATTTTGGGGTTGTTGGGTTTTTTCTCCAAATAAACCCAATTTTAAAAAATAAAATAAAATAAAATATAAAATATTTCTGACTTAAAAAAAAAGAATTTAACCTTCCACTATGAAAAAACTGACAATAGTGTGGTAAGGGGACAGGCATAAGGTTCTGAGAGGAAAGAGGCTTCAAAACAGGACGAGTCTCTGAATATAGCTTGTGATTTTCAGCTAGACTTTTATTTATTTAAATCAGGGTCTTTATTTATTTTTGTGTATTTAAGTCAGATCCTGGCCAGCCTAGAACTTGATCTGCAATCAGACATGCCAGGAACTCAGAGATCCAACTGCATTTGTTTCTTAGAGTATTAGGATTATTTTTTTTTTTTTTGTATTGGATATTTGTATTACGGATTACTTAAAGGTGTAAACCACAATGCCCAGACACTCCCCAAAAAATTTAAATCAAGATAGACAACTTGAAGAATGATAACTGAGAATTAATTGAGCACTGGTCTCTAGAGGATGCACACACCTGTACACATACATGGATATATACATACATAAGAACACATGAATATATGATCAAGTGAAGTAATAGTTACTTAAGGAGGTAATTTTCTAGGTAAGCCGTCTATTCCAAAGTCACTTACAAGCCACTCAGCTATTCCATAAAATACAGAATAAAATCTATTTTATTAGATTCCTGCCCCCAAACAAATCAAATTCCTTCACAGAAAACTAAGATGAATTCAGCAGAATCTGTATCATACTCTAGGTATACTGAGCTGAAAAAAACCCACCCAAACAGCTGGATATTAAAATTCTGTGTTCAAGTCTGTGCCCCAGCAAGTTCAGACAGATGTAATTAGGATTAGAGAACTCTAAAGTTAAGAGTGCTGAATGCTCTTTCGGAGGACCTGAATTCAATTCCCAGAACCCACATGGTAGCTCACATCTGCTCTAAGTGATAAGGTACTCTCTTCTGGCTTCCACCAGTCCTAGGCAGGACAGGTACACAACCTGCATGCAAATCACCACAGCAATGATACCCAGTAGATGATTTGACACTGTAAAAACCTTTTAGAAACAGCATCATCTTAAGATCAGTGTCTGGGGACACAGGACGCCAAACAAAGGATTCTCACTGACAACTACAGATATAATGAATTAAGTGATTTCATGTCTGAAGGAATTCCTCTATTGTACTAATATTCAGCTTAGCAATAACACTTCTGTTTTATGTCCCACAGAGTTGAGCAGTGGTAGCACATGCCTTTAATCCCAGCACTTGGGAGGTGGAGGCAGGCGGATTTCTGAGTTCAAGGCCAGCCTAGTCTACTGAGTGAGTTTCAGGACAGCCAAGGCTACATAGAGAAACCCTGCTTTGAAAAACCAAAAAAAAAAAAAAAAGAAAAAAGAAAAAAAAGCAGGCCAGACAGAGCTGCATTCATATGTAAAACTCACAACTTATAAAAGGACACAACCTAATTAGCAAATGTTTTCACGGTAGTCAAATTTGCTATTTATCCTCCCTCTACTTACAACACCATCATCTAGAGTTTGGGAAGTGTGTACTAAAGGCTCATATTTAAGTCTTGGCCACCAAGATGTTCAGTTAGGGAGTGGTGGCGCCTTAAGTGGGCTCTAAGGGGAAGAAGTCAGGTGCTAGCTGTGCCCTGGAGACACTGGGATACTAAAGCCTTCCTCTTTGCTTGCAGGCCACAAGATGATCAGATCCTGACACATGCTTCCACAAGCCTGTGAGCACCTTACCACCAGCCAAGACGATGGAGACAAGAAACTGTAGATAAGACTTCCTAGGTTCAAGGTCTCATGAGCTTTGTTAGAGTAACCAAAAGACCAACCCAGAGAAGTTTCACTCCGCTGCAGGCCTTTCTTAACTCATCTACCCAGGGCCACATGACACCTCTTCTCCAAGCCTTTACCCCACTCCATCTTTCTCCACAATATCTACGAAATTTTACTAGAAGCGTTGTTACTAGATTGTTGTTGCTATAGCCTGGCATGGAAACTCACATCTATAATAACAACACTTGCAAGACCCCTGTGAGTTTGAAACAGCAAAGGCCAGACTGCCTTGATGATACTGGACTGAACTTATGAACCTGTAAGACAGCTTCAATTAAATGTCTTCCTTATAAGAGCTGCCTTGGTCATGGTGTCTGTTCACAGCAGTAAAACCCTAAGACACTATATTACTATACTTCTGACCACCACAGTAGTGCCAGACGCATACACTCAGTGCTGGGGACTTGTTGAATGGAGGGTTGTGAAAAACTTATCGCTATAAAATTGATAGAAATATATCCTAAAACAGTTATGCCTAAGGCTCTAAACTTGTTTTCTTTCTTTAACAAGCTTTAATTTAATGTTTCTTATGACTTTCATCAAAGGATACGAGAAGCGGTCATTCCATGTTGCTCGCTCGACATATTCCAACATAACAACAGCTTTGATTGTAGTTAGGAGTTTGTTCCATGTCTCATCAAAATCCACTACTCTTGGTTTTAAAGACATTGTGCAAGTTTAGTGTTGAAACCTGTTAATTAAAAGTAACAAGGTTAGCATGAATCCCACAGGGATGGTTGTGCTTTTAAAATACCACTTTATTGGAACTAAGGAGGTGGATCTAAGGTTAAGAGCATGTACTACTCTTTGAGAGGGCCAGAGCTGGATTGTCAGATGGCATACACCGCCTGCAACTCCAGTTCCAAGGACTCCCATGCCTCTCTCTGGCCTCCATGGGCACCTATGCATATGCATATACTAACAAACATATATACACAAATAATAAAAATAAAGCACCACATATTTGAATCTCATGATACATAAAAGGAGTAGAAACACAAATGAGCAAAGGAACACATTAAATTTTATCTATCACCTTTTTATAGTCATTCAAACAAATTGTTCATGAACAGTATGTGGATTGAAAGATCGGTAAGCTTCATTTAATATGTTGCAGAAATAATTAGGTAAATGACTAACTCTCATCATAAAAAGTATGCAAAGACATTGAATAAAAAGATTTTGAACATGAATTCTTTATTTGTATTCTTCATCTGGAGAATGAATTATATACAAAAAATATAAAATATCAGAAAGTAAAATACTCCTAGAATGTAAGTTTTAGAAAAAAATATGTACATAAACAAGGAGAGGCTAAAGAGATGGCTCACCAGTTAAGAGCACTGGCTCTTTTTGCAGAGGACCCTGGGGTGTAGTCCCCACATGACTGCCTACCACCACATGTAACTCCATTTCAGGGGATATGATACCCTCCTCTTCTAGTATCCACGGGAAGCAGGCATGCTAGTGGTATGCACATATATATCCAGGCAAACACATAATAAAAATTTTAAGGATAAAATAATATGTAGTAAAAGAGTTTTTAGAGTAGAATACAAAGTTCACATGAACTTAAGACTTTAGAGAATGTTAGATTTGCTCAACAGAAAGCTTGAACCACCCCAGACTCTCAGGTTGTATAATACTACTAGAATAAATATGACTTCAGCATATAGTATCAAGTGGTTCTAGAAGATGCTTTAGGACTGGCAAACAGGCTGCAATTATGAGTTACTTGCTTTCTAGAGCAAAAGACTACCAATGTTGTAGAAAATTGGCACAAGCTAAATCTTAAAAAAAAAAAAAAAAAAAAAAAAAAAAAAAAAAAAAAAAAAAAAAAAAAAAAAAAAAAATTCCTACTAATAAAGCAAGTAGGTCCTACTGTTCTTGCCACTTTCTGAGTAAGGGTTACAGGAAGATGGAGAAACATCAGGAGTCAAAGCTGGGCCACATGGTCCTTTCTTTTAGTTCTTTATACAGCTTCACTCCCATTTTTAGAGAATAGCTCCCCCTTCCCAATCTTGGTTATGAGAATGTATTTGGCCTATGAAGACTGCAATGGTTTGTATATGCTTGGCCGAGGAAGTGGCACTATTAGGAGGTGTGGCATGTTGGAGTAGGTGTGTCACTGTGGGTGTGGGCTTTAAGACCCTCATCCTAGCTGCCTGGAAGTCAGTCTTCTAGCAGCCTTCAGATGAAGATGTAGAACTCTTAGCTCCACTTGCACCATGCCTGCCTGGATGATGCCATGCCCCTGCCTTGATGATGGACTGAACCTCTGAACCAGTAAGCCAACCCCAATTAAATGTTGTCCTTTAGAAGACTTGCCTTGGTCATGTCTGTTCACAGCAGTAAAATTCGAACTAAGCTGAGATGATGATGATGATGATAATGGCAGCAAAAATAGATGAGTCCAAAATTCTTAACATAGAATTTCAGATGTTTCGGGGGTCTGTCTGGTATTGCTTATATTCAATGCTAAATTCTGTACCCCAAGATCTGGTTGCTCCAAGGCAAATGTATTCTCTTGTATTCCAGCTTTTGTTGTATGAACCTTGCTCCCTAATTTAACTGGTCTATAGGATTGGGCAATAGATATGGGCTTTCAGTTACCTGGCTGCGAGTCACAGGTAGTGAGAAGAAGAGAAGAGAGGAGACAGAAGAAGAAGCCACCATGAGAGGAGATGGACCACAAACATGTAACCAGAAAGTAAATATGGCTGGGATGTAAGTTAGAATAGCTCCAAACCTGTCCAATCTAGGCTTACAGCTTGTAAATAAAATGTTTGGATTGTGTGTCTTTTATATGGGCTAGCTAGAATTTTCAATTCATTTTGCAGAAGAGAGCTGAGTAGTTTAGAATGGATACTGTTTTTGAAAAGGACCCAAGTTTAGCTCCCCTGAGCTTTATGTGCAGCTTACAACAACTCATAACTCTAGTTCTGGGGGATTCAATGCACTTTTCCAAACTGTGAGCAGGAGCACTCATGAGCACACTACTCTGCACATGTACATATAAGTTGTTATGGTTTTCTTGAATCTCAGAGTCTAATCAAAGATAAAACAACCCAAGGGAAAAGTTAACCAAGTCACTGAGGTACTTAAGTGCCGTCCGACGTGCTCCAACCCAGGCAGCAGTTTAGACTCATTTACAACATAAGCCCAGTTTCTATGAAAAGGCCTTAGGGAAGAAAGGCAGCTAGCTTCCCCTGATGGAGCTCTCTTAACACAGAAACCTAGTCATTTTTCTACTCAGAGGTCACCTGACTGAGTCACAAATGCTGCCTTCATCCTTCCTGCTTTTCTACCTACCTATACCATCCCTCCTCCTGAATCCTCTCCTCTACAGTGCCCGGCTCCTGGGAGATACAACCTGCATCCACATCCAGCTGCCTGTGAGCCTTTCTAGGGCGACTCCATGGAGTAAACACTCACATAGAGTGCTTCGTTCTTCTTACCATCTTTCTTTTAACCTTTCTGCTTAACCTTGTATGAAAATACTTACAACTCTGCTTCTTAAAAAACTTTCTTGGTAAGGGATGGACACCATGCAAGTAAATTGTTAGTGTGTAATTTTAATGGCTATAGTCTGCCTTCCTCTGTACAGAATCCGACTGACATTTCCCTGCTGACACTAATGATGGCAATGGGTATGAGGGTGTGATGGTGATAATCTATGCTCCGAGCATATGTGGAAGCAAAGGCAAGAGAACCTCCATGTTTTCACCAACCTAATGGAACACCAAACACTAAACCAAGAGAACATACAAAAAGTATCTGTTAAACTATTTGTTTACCCTCTGAAAACCTCAAAGAACACCTTTTTAAGGTGTTTCATTTTTCTCCAAGTCCTTTAAATACCTTATTCATGTAAAACTTACATAAGGATGGGAAGATAGCCACAAAGCAGAAGTACCACCAATGTACTATTTCCCAACTCCAAGGCTACTGAATAGCTCTCAAATACATGGGCTGTGCATTTGCCTTGCACATGAAAGGCCCTGGGTTCAATCTCCAAAGATATGTCACCATGTATCACTTAGCAGGGATATACTCCAAAGTACTTATTAGACTATTCCAGAGTGTGGACGTCACAGTGTATACTCACACAAACTAAGAAGGCTATGGTGTCACAGGGCAATATAATCTCCAAGGGGCCACCACTGCGTACCAATCCATCACTGGCTGAGACGCGGTGAGTGCGTTTCTGTGTGAGCCCTCCATTCTTGTTCTCTCAGAGGCAGCTCACTTCCCATTCTCAGTCACAGTGAGTCCCACTGAATGTCTACAAAATTCTATCTTTTTTAGCTTTCTTCTGAGTTTTATTCTCAACTTGGTGAGTTTTTTAACACATAACCTTAGGCCCCACGAACACCATAGGCCCTAAAATAACCTCTAGACCAGATGTGGTGGCATATGCCTTTCTGTAATCCTAGCACTTGAGAGAGTGAAACAACAGAGACATCTAGGCTACATGATGAGTTTCAAGCCAGCTGTTGTCATTACAGTGTGAGACCCACCATTTTTTTTTTTTTTTTTTTTTTTTGCGTTCATTGATGTTTTACCTGCATGAATGTCTGTGTGAAGGTGTCAGAAGCCCTGGAACTAGAGCTATAGATAGGTATGAGCTGCCATGTAGGTGCTGGGAACTAAAACCTGGTCCCCTGGAAAAGCAACCAATGGTCTTAATCTCTGAGCCATCTCTCCAGCCCCCTTGAGACCCATCTTAAAAAATAAAATCACAGGCCCCATATATTTCCAAATTATTAGGTCAGGTGTGATAGTCTATGCCTGTGCTTCATCCATAATCACAGCACTGAAGAAGGTAAAAGGGGACATTGTGATCTCTAGGCTAACCTTGGCCACATCGCACATCCTTCAAAAAAAAAAAAAAAAGAAAAGAAAAGAAAAGAAAAGAAAAGGAAAAAGAAAAAGAAAAGAAAAGAAAGAAAAGAAAGAAAGAAAGAAAGAAAGAGGGCTGGAGAGATGGCTCAGTGGTTAAGAGCGCCGACTGCTCTTCTGAAGGTCATGAGTTCAAATCCCAGCAACCACATGGTGGCTCACAACCATCCATAATGAGATCTGATGCCCTCTTCTGGGACACCTGAAGACAGCTACAGTGTACTTACATATAATAAATAAATAAATCTTTAAAAAAAAAAAAAAAAAGAAAGAAAGAAACAAACAAACAAAATAAAGCTAAAAAGGCTAATCCTAAATATGAAAATTTTATTTTACAGTTGAAATTCTTCTAGACCAAATTTCCATTTGTAGCACTATTTAAAATTACAACATATAAAAGTAGATCACATGAACATGGTTACCACTTGACCTGTCTAATCCTTTGTAATAGTTAAGAAATATAAATCATGTCTATAAAATAAGGGCACAAAATGCTCAAAGACATTCATAAAGCCAAAAATGTGCAGAAACCAAGGAAACTATTAACTGAAAAATGGGTAGATGCTGTCCGCACTTCCATACACCAGACCAAGCAAAAGAAGAGAATAAAATACTGATGCTCCTACAGTGTGGCTGAGTCTCAGCACCACTCTGGCTGGGGAGCAGCCTAGCGGGTGAGGCCCTAGATTAGTCCTTGGTACAGATACCAACTAACATCACAGAAAGTGATGCTTGTGCTGTTGTTAAGTGGTCTCATTTCTATGGAATAAGAACAAATACACCCACAGACACACCCCAGACAGGTATCAGAAGTCACAGTAGGGCATGGACAGTAGGACTGCAAAGGGAATGAAATGCCCCAGTTGTTGAGCCCAGCCTTATAAAGATGCTAGAAGAAGCCACTGAATTAGTAAAGTATAATTTAATAAACCTTTCATACATTAAGTAGATTGTGAAAGTCTCACCAACCACCTTTGACCACAACTACGGTTATTAGGTGAGGAGAGTATATTAACATATCATATAATTCTGCATTAATTCTGAAATTTGTCTCATTTGCCCTTCCATGTTCTAGTCAGTGGTTGAGTCAGCTCCAGTTTCAGGGAATCCGCCATCCTCTCTGGCCTCTTAGGTACAAGGAATATACACAGTACACATACATACTCATACATATAACCTAAATAAATCTTAAAACACAAAACTTTCTATTAGAATTCTCAGTATGCCTGAAATGACAAAAAGAGAGGATGTTTTGACTCTAACTTGGGCTACAAAATAAGACTCTCTCACACACAAACACACACACACACACACACACACACACACACACACACACACACACAAAAGAAGAGGGTGCTCGAGAAACATTTCACCACCATTATCTGCTCTTCCATGGCTGCAGTTCAGTCCCCAATGTCCAGGTCAGGCAGCTCATAACCACCTATAATTGCAGATCCAAGGGATCAGATGCCTCCACAGGCACCTACACTCACATGCACATAGCCCTAACACACATCTACACATATTATAAATAATAAAAACACAGGCTGGAGAAAAACAAGCTCAGCAGTTACTGGCTGTTCTTTAGTGGGTATGAGTTCAATTCCCAGAACCCACTTGTGGCTGAGAAACACCTGTAAGTTCAGTTTGAGGGGCTCCAACACCTTTTGGTCTCTGTGGGCACCACATAAACATGGTGCACAGACATACCTGGAGGCAAAACACCATACACATTGTATTGGCTGGTTTTGTGTGTCAACTTGACACAAGCTGGAGTTATCACAGAGAAAGGAGCCTCCCTTAAGGAAATGCCTCCATGAAATCCAGCTATAAGGCATTTTCTCAGTTACTGATCAAGGGTGTGAGAGCCCATTATGAGTGGTACCATCCCTAGACTTGTAGTCCTGGGTTCGATAAGAAAGCAAGCTAAGCAAGCCAGTAAGTAATGTCCCTCCATGGCCTCTGCATCAGTTCCTGCTTCCTGACCTGCTTGAGTCTACTCCTGACTTCCTTTGGTGATGAACAGCAAGGCGGAAGTGTAAGCTGAATAAACCGTTTTCTCCCGAACTTGCATCTCGGTCATGTTTTGTGCAGGAATAGAAACCCCAAGACATTAAACAATAAGTAAATTTTACAAATATAACTAAGCAGGCATGGTGCACATGCCTTTAAGCCCAGGCCATAAAAAATAGAGGCAGGTGATCTGTGAGCTAAAAGGTCAGCCTGGTCTACAGAATGAGTTTCAGGACAGTCAGGGCTATAGAGTGACTAACTTGGGAAGGAGAGGGAGGTGGACTGCCAAGAGTTTCAGGTCAAAAACCAAAACAACAAATAACAACAAACCAGAAAATAATATATCAATAACCCTATAATTTTCCAGTAAAAATAATTAAAGGCAATCCAACATAGCAAGCTATACATAGAAATTTGACTAAGGATTTAACTCCATGATAGAATATTTCCCTTCCAAACCCAAGGTTCTTGGTGCCATCCTCAGTAACAGACACACAGATAAAGAGATACTGACTTTCAACCAGAGACACTCAGCAGCTTAACAGCTCCCATTATAGACTCATTAACTGTGGCAGTAACAACCTCATCAACTACATCTACTTCAGAAACTGTTACTATATACATACAAATGTGTATGCATGTGTATATACATATATACACACATGTATTTATACAAACATAGGCATGCATATATATGTATATTATCTCTTAACTCTTCATATAAGCTTTACTTGGATACTATTATTCTCTCCATTTTAAAGGATAAAATTCTGACTTGGTGAGTCTGCCTGCAATCTTGGCATTTGGAAGGTGGAGGCAGAAGTTTTAGGAATATAAGACCATCCTTAGCTATGGTGTGACTGAGGACAGTCTAGCCTCGGTGAGTCCATGTCTTCAAACACCAAAAGTAATTCCTCTGAGCCCCATACTCTCCACACTAGGGAATTCTTTCTCACTTCTTCTTTAAAAGATTTATATGTATTGTGCTAAAGAACAAATAAATACTAAAAAATAAAAATAAACAGACTTGGCTGGGCATGTAAATCTGTCAGCAGTAACACACTTGTCTGGCAAGGCGGCCCTGCTGAATTCAATCTGAGATTGTCTACAAAAAAGATAAAGAGCCTAACATTTACACATATTAGCTAACAAAAGCTGAACCTACCGATATCCGGCTTCCACTGTGGTTTTATGTTTTCACAGCCCTCTCCATTTGCCACTTAGAGAATTGGAGACCGTGGAGCATACCTGAGATCCTGCCTAACTTGGGAGGCAGAGGGAGGTGGGCTGCCAAGAGTTTCAGCCCCATCTGCTCTACACAGTGAATCCCAGACAGGGGCTCTTGAGTAAAACTCCACCTGAGAGAAAGAGACAGAGGATCCCTCCCCTCCGCCATCCCCCTTCCAGGACAACAGAGAGAATCCTAGCCTGGCCAACAAAGGGTCTATGAGACATGAGACAAAAGACAAGCAGATTTTGAACTGGGGAGTTGGGTCAGAGGGCAAAGAGACTTGTTTCCAAGCCCAACAGTGTGAGTTCAATTCCTAGATTGCCACATGATGGAAAGAAGTGACTCAAGGTGTCCTTGTTACTGCCTCCACAAAGGCAGTCTGACACATATACACACGTGAATACACATAAGCAAATGTAGTTGTTAAAAAAAAAAGAAAAGAGGGCTGGTGAGATGGCTCAGCGGGTAAGAGCACCCGACTGCTCTTCCGAAGGTCCAGAGTTCAAATCCCAGCAACCACATGGTGGCTCATAACCATCTGTAACAAGATCTGACTCCCTCTTCTGGAGTGTCTGAAGACAGCTACAGTGTACTTACATATAATAAATAAATAAATCTTAAAAAAAATATATAAAAAAAAAAAAAAAGAAAAGAAAAAAACATTGGTCACAGAAATGAGCTAAGTGGTGATTTATAAGCAATACTCTCCATAGGCTGCCAGACCCACTGTAAATCCCCGTCCCCACCAGTGTAACCCCACCTAGTTGATTCTGAATTCTCTCCATCTAAAAGCATAAAATACAAAAGACAACATTTACAAGTCCATATAAAGTACAGAGCTCAGGTGGTCTCTGGTCTTTTCTGAAATCTTATTTTCCTAACTTCATTCCTCTTTTAAAAATACAGAACTGTACTACTCCTGAAATCAGTATGCCTTCTAACTTTTCTTTAGTTTATGCTATATTTTCCATTTAAAATTTTACTAGGTCTGGAAATATGGTTCAGCAATTGAGGACACATGTTGCTGTTGTAAAGGACATGAGTTCAATTCCCAGCATCCAGAAGGTGGCTCACGACCATCTGTAAATTTAGTTCCAGGGGATCCAACAGGCATGCATGTGGTGCACATTCATGCATACAGACAAAACATTCATACACATAAAGTAAAAACAAGTAAATCAAACAAAAAGGAGCAGGGCCTCAAACCAGTTCCCAGCCCCTGAGGTTGAGTGGCTGACACTGCCTGAGACTCTATCTAGCCCAGCAGACACGCTGAAAACTAGACCTTATTCCTCTATGCAAAGAGAAAACACTCAAACTCAAATTGGAAGACATTCTACAAAATAACTGACTACATTTATCACACACAAGTTTTAAGGTCAAAAAAGAAGACTCAACCAAACATAATGCTTGATCTTGGATGGAATCTTGAAATAGGAATAAGGGCATAAGCAGAAAACTGAAAATTCAAATGTATGCTTATATACTAGAATTGTGCCAATGTTATCTCCTGGTCTTCACCGAGTGGGAAATCAAATCCAGAAATTAATACAGGTAGAAAATATTGTGCCACTGGGTAATATCCCCAGTCCTAACTTCCTCTGGGAGTTGGGGGGGGGGGAGTAGACGGGAAGGAGGGAGGGAAAGAAGGAAGGGGAAAGAGAGAGAAAAAGAGTCTAGCTATGTAGCCTGGGAACAGTCATTTGAACTTGAAGTGATTCTCCTGTCTTAGCTCCCTAGTGTAGAATATCACACCAATTTTTGGACCTGGGTCAGGTAAGTTGTCAGATAGTAGAAAATGCTGGTTAATGAGAATACTTGAGCCTCTTATTTTTCCAAGTGTTCGGTTTGTCTAAAACTATTCCAAAAATTTTTAAATATTAGTAGCCTACAATACTTTCAAACAAAATTTATAAGTATGTTAAGTTGAACATTTCCTTCCGTGAAATGCAACTTAGATAAATGTAAAAATAATGGGGTGTAAGCTACTAGTCCATTCAGAGATTCAGGCCTTATCAAGCACTCCCCACCACCACATACCCAGATTTAAAAAAAAAAAAAAAAAGCAAAAAAAGCTTACATTAGAACAAAGACTTTACTGAGTTAATAGATAATTATTAAACATTTAGTGTATTCTAGACTGCCAAAGGATGTTGCAGATGTAACTAAGCTTAAGTTTATAGCAGATTAGAAAAATAAAAAATGATAAGCTGTCAACCTGTTTTTACGGAAAATTCTGACATGTTAATGAGGCTATAATTTAATGACTAACAATAGTTAACACTAAATGATGAAGTCTATAAAAGAAAATCCTTTGATTAATTGAAACCTTCAAATTGGACATTAACACTTGCACATTTTAGAGTTTTAAGCATAAGAGAACACATTTAATGTCGTCACTGGTATCTAATGCTTCAAAAAAGTACTACTTTCTCAAAGATTGCTTCTCTGAGCTAGAAACTGACTCTTTTTTCTTTATTTTTTTTTCTTTATTTACATTTCAAATGCTATCCTGAAAGTTCCCTATTACCCCCCCACACACACCGCCCCTGCTCCCCTACCCACCTACTCCCACTACTTGGCCCAGGCCTTCCCTTGTGCTGGGTCATATAAAGTTTGCAAGACCAAGGGGCCTCTCTTCCCAGTGATGGCTGATTAGGCCATCTAGAAACTGACTCTTTAATCTCCTGTTTAAAACTAAAAGAGACAAAGATAATAGTAACAACAAGAAGAACAATTTTTTTCCAGAAGTATCTAAGACAACTGGGAGTTCAAATTATTACAACTTTGCAAGCATCTGTTTGCACACAGCTGCAACCCAGCCACTCCAGAGGCTAAGAATTGGAGGAGTAAGAGTATGAGGCTAGGCAAGAATACACAATGAGTTCTAGGCTAGCCTGGGATGCACAGCAAGACCAGGTCTCAAATTAAAAAATAAACAAAGTTTAAAACAATTTAAGAAAACTTGTCTCCCCTCTAAATTCTTCAACAGAGAGAATTCAAAGTAGTAAACAACATTCCAAGAGAGCAAAACACACATAGAAACAAAGTGTGCCAAAACACTCAGGAACCCTACTTCAGAAGTGGAAGCAGGAAGAGAGTTCAAGGTTACTGTACATCCCATAGTAAGTTCCAGATCAGGTTATGCTAGAAGAAGCCAAGTTTCAAAACACCAAAGAAAACTTAAGAATCTTAGGCAGGCACTGTGGAGCTCTCCTCTCATCTAAGGACTTGATTGATGGGAAGAGGCAATTAGATCTCTGAGTCTGAAGCCAGCCTGGTCTTTATAGTAAATTCCAGGACAGCCAGGGCTATGTGGAGACACCCTGTCTCAACAACAACAACAACAACAAAAACCCCACAAACCTGAGCAGTGGTAACCGTCCTAAGACTCAATGTTCTAATATCCCAATAAGTCTGTTCCAATTAAAAGTTAAATATAAAGGAGTGGCATCAAATGTATCTAATGCTTTTTGTTTTCTATTTTGAGGTAAGGTCTCATGTAGCTCAGATCTTTGAATTTCTATCTGGTCTCTATCTCCCCCATGCTGGGATTATAGACAGGCCTGCCTAGCAGTGTTAGTGAACCAACTCAAGTCTGCTGCACACTAGGCGAACAGGCTACCAACCACATCTCCAGCCTAGATGTTTCTTTTTTTTTTTAATATCCAGATGTCATTTAGACACCAGCTTTTTTTTTTTTTTTAAGATTTATTTATTTATTATATGTAAGTACACTGTAGCTGTCTTCAGACACTCCAGAAGAGGGCATCAGATCTTGTTATGGATGGTTATGAGCCACCATATGGTTGCTGGGATTTGAACTCTGGACCTTCGGAAGAGCAGTCGGGTGCTCTTACCCACTGAGCCATCTCACCAGCCCAGCCTAGATGTTTCAAAACAAGAATTATGCTAATTTCTTCGGTTTAACATGATATAGTACTAAGATTTAAATCAACATAGATCACTCTGAATAGGTTATTTAATGAGAATGAATTCAGGCCTGAGGGTGGTGGCACACAGCCTTTTTAATCCTAGAACTAGGCAGACTGAAGCAGGTAGCTCCTTAAGAGTTCCATGCCAGACTAGACAGTGAATGAGATCTTGCCTGGAAAAAAAAAAAAGAAAAGAAAAACAAAAAGAAAAAAAGAGCCAGGCAGTGGTTCCAGCCAGGGCTTGATCCTGTGATGAAATTACTTTAACAGATAGTATACGTAAAAGAAGATGTCCCTTTTAATCACGACCAAATATTTCCTGGCACACATGAAGAAATGGCAGGCAAGGGGGGAAAGTACAAGTTTCTTGAAAAAAAAAAAAAATGTTCTTCAAAGAGCATGCATCTGAGCCCACAACATGCACACACCAATAATCCCTGCACTTTCAGGAAAGGGGCTGATGCAGGAAATACCCAAGAGTAAGGTCAGCCTGGGCTACACAGCACATGTGACAGGCCGGGGTTAGCTAAGCACACACTGGAAGAGGGCTAAGATCAGAAATGTTCCCTGTAGGCTTCCCCATTTCCCCTTTAGGTGTCCTTATCCCTGTTTGTAACTTTTCAAATATTAACAGAGTGTCCAAGCAAGGTGTGCTACCATTTCTAAACACCTAGTTAAAAACATATCTTTGGAAATGGTCCACCAATTAACAAGACTGATACAACTTCAATCCATGTTTCTCTCTACACTTTTCATGAAGGCACAGATTTGCCTAATTTTTCACTATCCCAGTTGTCTGGACCAGAGCCGATGTTTGAAAAATACTTCAAATTGAGGAGCAAACTGAATGACTCCTCCACCTTGGCATTAAATCTAACACTTGAACTGAGTCAATTCAAGACACCTAATTCAACTCAATCCTATATAAACTTACCTCAACCCCGTATATGGTCCCATCATCCTCCCGATGAACCCTAAAATTCAAGAGATGCCCACCTCCAACAATTTCACTCTTCAAATCATGTTCAATCAACAAGTACCTTTAACATATCTGGAAACCTAGTTACTTGTCCTTTACGGTTCCAAGGCCACAACCCTGACCCCAGGGGCAGTGTCTTTGATATCAACAGAATGTAAATCAAACCATTACTATCTGCTTTCAAGTTCTACAACTTGAAATGTTTTAAAAGCCAAACTCTGGCCCAAGCCTCTCTCACAGGGTTTTACCTTGCTGAGTTGCTTCCAGTGAGCTGGACTCCCAACCTGGACCTTTTCATTTGCATTTCCAGAGAGTTCGTCGGAACTTCTAGACCTGTTCTCTCTGGCCTCTTCAAATATGTCAAAGGTCATCTGAGACAGACCTTTTTAAACCACAGCATGCGAAACAATTTTTCCCAACCATTAAAATTCCTTATTTTCTACAGAGCACTATTCTATGTGTTTCTTATCTACGTCTCTCCATCTCAGCCAGAATTGAAGCTTAGCAGAGATTTTGGCAGACAGTGCCTTTAATACTAGCACCCACCTTTCTCAGTACTCAGGAGGCAGAGGTAGGCATTCCAGGTCAGTCTAGTCTATAAAGTGAGTTCCAAGACAGCCAGGGTTGTTACACAGAGAAGCACTATCTTCAAAACCAAAACCAAAACCAAAACCAAAACCAAAAAAGGAAAGAAAGAAAGGAGGAAGGAAGGAAGGAAAAAAACGCAGAGATTTCACATTCAATGCTCAATTGTGCATGATGAAAAACTAAAAGACCCTAACAAATATTGATAAAATACAAAAAAATTAAAGAAAGCAGGACCTGATGGCACTCACCGGTAACCCCAGCACCCACTGAGGTAGGACTCCCAAGAATGTGAGATACACTGAGTACCAAACCAATTAGGAGTATACAGGGAAACAATTAAAGAGTTAGGTGTGATGCAACATGCTTTAAATCCCAGTACTAGGGAGGCAGAGGCAGATGGATGTCTTGGAGTTTGAGACCACCCTAGAGTACACAATGAATCCCATTACAGCCAGGGTTGCATAATAAAGACCCTGTCTCAAAAAAACTGAACAAGCAAGCACCCACCCCCAAACAAACAAACAAACCTTCCCACAAGTCACGAATAGCACGGGAGGGGTAAAAACCCTAAAAACTATACACTACTGTAAATTTATTTGCAACTCTTCGGAAAGGGACTTCCAAATACTGTATATGGGCAAAAGAACCAAAGTTAAGCTACTTAGATCACTTTTGTGACTTAGAATGACACATGAGATAAGAGAAATAAAGTGATCTCCCACGTTGTGTTATGAATGTGGGTTTGAGGTAAGTTCTAGGGCAAGAATATTTTCTATTGAAAAGTCAATAAGCAATAAACACACACACACACACACACACACTTTTTGTTTTCGTTTTGCAGGTGATAAGTTGAACCCAGGGTTTCTTGCAAGCTAGTCCAAGTGTTGTAGCACTGAGCGACATCTGCAACTCAGTTATCTTCAAAGTGAAACTTAGAGGCTACTGCCATCTTCCAATAATAGTACCCTAGGAGGACGAGGATAACTTATAATAACAAATGTAAATTCAAAAGATGTTCTACTTGCACGCACGCACACAAGTAATGGTAGGGAAGAGTTTAGACTCTAGTATGTAAACAAGTGCTCTTATTTCACCAGCCCATAAGTGTTGAGCCAAGAGGTGTATGTAGCATGCACGTAGAATACTCCTCCCCAAAGCTATCAATCTTCACTGTCTGCGGAAACAAAAGTGAAAACAGTCGTGGCTAGGGTGTATGAGATTGATGCTACCCCATTTTACAGAGACTCTGGTCTCCGTGTGCGCACGTAAATGTAAGCAGGAGAGCACACTCTCTCACCTTCCCTCCTTAGGAGGAAAATAAGGCCGAGGGAGGGGCAGACGACAGTGGATCCGGGAGGCCCAGGATCTGGTCCAGGGGTTGCCTGACTTAAGGGTCAGCAGTCTGGGGAGCCGAGGTCACTCACAGGACACCATCTTGCCAGGCCTCCAGCTCTCAGCCCGCTCCCCTCCGCCAGGTCGCCCCATCCCCGCCACCCATTCGCCGGGAAGGGAAGTTTCCCTGCACCCACAGCCCGGCTCCCCAGCTTTCAACGGGGTTACCTTCTGCAGAAGCAGGACGAGGGGAGGGGCCCGGGGAGGGAGGCAACCCGCAGGCGTGAAGGACGAAGCCCCCGGCTCGGAGGGTGGGCGGCGGCGGCGGCTGTCAGCTCGCGTTCCCCGGCTCACAGCGCTGCCATTACTGTGCGCCGAGGCCGCCTCCCCGGCCGGCCACCGCCACCGCCCCGGGGCCACGGGGGTGCCCGGAGCAAGGCGCCGCCACTTACCTGCTCCCGAGGGAGCCTTGCAAACAATGCCGCTGCGGCCAGGCGCGACGAGGTCAAGGGAGGAGGACTGGCAGGTAGCTGGCTCGGGGAGGCAGTCGTCCTCCGGAGCTCCGGGCTTTGCCGGACACACACCCTCCGCTCCACTCGCTCAGCCTCTTGCACTCACACACCCGCAGGATGCAATGGTCCAGTCCAGATTACGGCAAGCGCGGGGAGCCATCCTTCGAGAATCTCAAAGCCCTTGCAATCAATTGAAAAAGTAATTGATCGTCCAGTATACTTGTCAATGAGGCAATCGCAGTTCCCTGAGCTCAGAGGGGTGCGGTACCCAAATTTGGAAAGTATTGTTATCCAAATCATACTGGAGGGGGTGTCTCTCTGTTTTATGTGTATGTGAAGGCCTGGCTTTTACAGCCCAGCTTGTAATTGAACTAGCAATCTTCCTGCCTCAGCCTCCCCAGTAAACCACCATACCTGCCTCTTATATTTACATTCAGACAAATTCAAAGACCTAAATATCTCCTGATATTTAAACTCCCCCTTTGAAAGAAAGGTGTTGACAAAAGCAGGTGACAGTTATATATCACTTCTTCATACAGAAACACAAGAGAAAAGCAAGCAAGCAAACACACGCCTTTGTTATTTAATTACCTTTCCAAAAGAGAACATGTCCCGTTTTTTTTTTTTTTTTTTTTTACCTGCAGGCTTCTTCCAATCAGTGATAATCCTCTAAATTTCACTTAAAACCCTATCCTCGTGCCAGATATGTTTCTTTCACCTTGTAATCGCAGTATTTAGGAGATCCAGACTTTAGGATAGAAGTCCAGCCCCTCCTCCTCCTCTGTGGTGAGACCCTATCTCAAAATAAAATCCTATTTCCAGAAATCTACCAATCTCTCTTCTCTTGGCACTTGAATTTGTAGATTTTTTTTTCCCTTGAGATAAGGTTTGGCCTCAAACTCCCAATATAGATGAAACTGCCCTTAATTCATGATCTTCATCCCTTTCATGTGATGTGGTTATAACTGTGGTAACACTCTGCTGGCTTCCCTCTCAACCAGGGATTGTTAGTGTGGTGCCCTGACCCCTGGGAGTTTCTAAAGCCATTTTCAGTGGTCCCTAGGTTAAAAAAATCATTTTCATAGCAAGATGTGATGTTGCACCAGTAAAATCCCAGTATTTCTGAGGCTGAGACAAGCTTTAGACCAACCTGAGCTACATAGCCAGAATGATTAAAAACAAAATCAAATCATTTTAATAATATTACAAAATATTTTGTCTTTTAAACTGGTTTTATAATTGAACTGATGGTACAAAGCAACAACTCTGCTGGCAACCTGGCAGGAGTCACTACAAAAACCTTAATATCTCTCTCTCTCTCTCTCTCTCTCTCTCTCTCTCTCTCTCTCTCTCTCCTCATGTTCACTTCCATACTGTCTTAGTTATGGTGTCTGTTCACAGTAGTAAAACCCTAAGGCACAAGGCAACTCTTATGAGAACAACATTTAATTGAGGATGGCTCAGAGGCTCAGTCCATCATCAAGGCAGGAACATGCCAGCATCCAGGCAGGCAGGAGGAGCTGAGAGTTCTACATCTTGATCTGAAGGCTGCTAGCAGAATACTAGCTTCCAGGCAGCTGAGACTAAGGTATTAAAGCCCACACCCACAGTGACACACCTACTCCAACAAGGACACACATGCAGATAGTGCCACTTCCTGGTCCAAGCATATACAAACCATTACAGACATGCTCAGTTTTTTAGAAAAAAATATTTTTTTTTAGAAAGTGTTATTGGCAGGTCTGATGGCAAATGCCTATTTTCCAAATACTTGGGAATACTCGGCAGCAGCAGGATGAGTGCACAGTGGGTTCTAAGCCAGACAAAGCTATACCAAATATGTCAAAAAGTAAGATCTGGGTGGTGATGGTGGTATATATACCTTTAATCCCAGCACTTTGGAGACAGAGACATGTGGAGCTGTCTCAAAAATCCAAAAGAAAAAAGGAAACAAAAGAAAAGAGAAATGAACTAATATTACTATAATTTTGGAATTTACAAATATTTTCTCCCAAATAAATTACATAAATGCAACACTTAAAGCTTAGCATGTGCCAATATTCTTATTTGATCCTCAGCACTGTAAATATGCAATCTAATAGGCCATTATTTAACAAATGACCAACCTCATAAAGGATCCCAGCAGGCCTAGGAAAAGTTTCAGTTGATAAAGGCAATTGCTAAGCCTGGTGACTTGCAATTGATCACTGGATCCCACATGATACACAAGAGTGGATTCCCAAAGTTGTTCTCTGACCTCCATACACATCATCACTACCACCACCACCACCACCACCACCACCACCCCCACAACCACCACCACCACCACCACCATCACCATCACCACTATTACCACCACTATCACCACCACTACCACAACTGCCTCTGCCACTACCACCATTTTAAAAACTGTAAAGAAATTTTAAAAGAAAAAAATGTTTTTGTTTCTTAAGACAGGGTTTCTCCTGGCTGTCCTGGAACTCACTCTGCAGACCAGGCTGGCCTTAGAACTCAGAGATCTGCCTGCCTCTGCCTCCATAGTGCTGGGATCAAAAACATGCACTGCCACCACCAACAACAACATTTTAATTTAAGAGGGACTTAATTACCATATCAGTTCCAAAGTCAAGGAACCAGCTTTAGGAGCTGAAGGCATGGAGACTGGGAAGAGTGCAGGGTCTCCTTATGAAGCCACAGGAATGCACCCAGGGGGTCCCAACACTAAAGATGTTATGCAATCATAATAGCTCTAAAGGCCCTCACCTAGAAAAAAGTCCATAATCAGATTAAATTACCCAGGCTGGAGAAGTGGCTCAGTATTAAATGTGTTTGCTGTACTTGCAGAATGGCCTGCGTTAGGTCCCAGCACCCACATGGCATCTGACAACTCCAGTTCCTAGGGATCTTATGACATCTTCTGACCTCCATAAGCACCAGGCGTGCAAGTGGGACACAGATATACATGTGGGCAAAACAATAATATAACATAAGATAAATCCAAAAGAATATCTACCTTTTAATTAATTCATATGACTTCAATATTAAACTCCTTGAGCTGAAGGGTACAGGGCAAATAATTAAAATTCCAGGTTATGAGGGCAAGCCCAAAACAAACCTGGTGGAACAGGCCTTTAATCCCTGCACTAGGGAAACTGAGGCAAATGCAGACCTCTGTGAGTTCCAGACTAGCCAAGGCTCTAGAGTGAGACTCTCATGGCAGGAAATCAGGCATTCAAGGTTCATCCCTAGCTACATATCGAGTTCTGCGTTAGTCTTGAGATATTATGAGAAAGAGAGAGACACCCAGAAGCAAAGGCAGATAGATTTTCATGAATTTATATCTAGCCAAAACTAAACCATAATTTGTGAAAAACATACTAACAAAAATCTAAGAATTCACGGAATTCATAGGCACAAGTTCAGAACAAGTCAGCACTTAGTTTATAACTGTCACCCCAGCATTTGGGGGGTGCTGGCAGGAGGAGAGGATCTTTGTTTGCCTCTGCCCCCCCCCAAGTGCTGGGATTCAAGAACTACATTACCATGTCCTTTTTCAGTTTTTATTTTTATTTTTTTAAGATTTATTTATTTATTATATGTAAGTACACTATAGCCATCTTCAGACACTCCAGAAGAGGGCGTCAGATCTTGTTACAGATGGTTATGAGCCACCATGTGGTTGCTGGGATTTGAACTCCGGACCTTCAGAAGAGCGGTCGGTTGCTCTTACCTACTGAGCCATCTCACCAGCCCCTTTTTCAGTTTTTAAAAGATTTATTTTTTTCTATTTTGTATCTTTTTTTTTTTTTTTTTGAGGGGTTGGGTTTGTTTGTGTGTGTGTGTGTGTGTGTGTGTGTGTGTGTGTGTGTGTGTGTTACTGCTCTGGCTGTCCTGGCACTCACTTTTTAGACCAGCTTGTCTTTAATTCACAGGGATTCACCTGCCCCTGCCCCTGCCCCTGCCCCTGCCTCCTAAACCCTGAGATTAAAGGTGTGCACAACCATGCTGGCTCTGTTTTGTATTCTTTAAAGATTTGTTTTTATTTTATGTACACAGGTGTATTGTATACATGCATGTAAGTGTACCGCATACTTGCCAAGGACCACAGCCAGCTGTCAGCCTCGACTCTACTCTGCTGTCCTCCAGTATTTCCTTTCTTCCATTATCTCTATGCATTACTATGAGATCCAACTAGTTCTAAGAGTAAGGTTTTAACTCCACTCTTCCTCCTTTTGCTGGAGATGGAACCTAAGGACTCTCTCATGCCAGGTGTTAGAAAAGAATATTCTTGCTTTTGTACAAAGAAACACCCAAACAACATGATGAAATCCTGGCAAGGGTATTTCTCTTTGTGAAAAGGACTTAATGCAACCCAAACCAGCCAGCAAGTACACAAAGGCAGGCAGGGTGTCCACTTAGCTTCTATTCTGACATGGGTGATGGTTGTGTGCATTCCACTAACGGGAGCGTTGTCTCATAATCTAATGTAACTAGTTCATTTGTAATTGGAGAACAGGAAATGAAGGAAAGGGGTAAGAGGTCAACTGCTCAGGGTCCTCAAGTTCTGGGACTGTAGAGGGGCCTTTATGTAAACACAGGTTTTACCAAGTGTGAGTCCTGCGAGGTTGAGGAGACTTATGAACTATTTGCCCTTGGCAGGATAGTCACCTCTGAAAAAAAAAAAAAAAAAACTCTTACAAAAAGGTTGTTGTTTTAAATAAATACAACAAATAAAATTAAAGTAAGATATATTTTAATAGTTCAGGAGGTGCATATCTGAATTGGTCTTTCTAGAAGGGCAGGGGAACTCTGCCTGTTATAATTCTGAAGAGAGATTACCTTGCATGCACAAAGCCCCATGTTCAGTCCTCTAAACCAGAGTGTTGGTACTAGTGCGTAATGACAGCACATGGGAGGAGTTGGCAGAAACAGTAGAAGTTCACGGACATCTTCAGCTGTTTAGTGTGTTGGAGGCTGGCCTGGTTGACCTGCTTGAGACCCTGCCTCTAAACAGACACATAGAAATTTTTTTCTTTCTTTTTCTTAGATATTTTCTTGATTTACATTTTAAACGTTATCCCCTTTCCTAGTTTCCCCTCCAAAAACCTCCTATCTCTTCTCCCCTCCCCCTGCTCACCAACCCACCCACTCCCACTTCCTGGCCTCTATATTGGGGCATAGAACCTTCACGGGACCAAGGGCCTCGCTTCCCATTGATGGCCAACTAGGCCATCCTCTGCTGCATATGCAGCTAGAGCCATGAGTCTCACCATGCCTTCTCTTTAGTTGGTGGTTTAGTCCCAGGGAACTCTGGAGGCACTGGATAGTTTCTATTGTTGTTCCTCCTATGGAGCAGCAAACCCCTTCAGCTCCTTGGGTACTTTCTCTGGCTCCTTCATTGGGGACCCTGTACTCCATCCAATTGATGGCTGTGAGCATCCACTTCTGTATTTGTCAGGCACTGCACACAGAAATTTTTAAAACTCACTGGTTAAAATTCACTCATGGAGCCGGGCCTGGTGGCGCAGGCCTTTAATCCCAGCAGAGGCAGAGGCAGGCAGATTTCTGAGTTCGAGGCCAGCCTGGTCTACCAAGTGAGTACCAGGACAGCCAGAGCTATACAGAGAAACCCTGTCTCGAAAAAAAAAACAAAAAAACAAAACAACAAAAAAAAAATTCACTCATGGTTAAAATTTATAAACTGCATTAGTTCACAAACATT
>NC_034604.1:145554-153326 GCF_900095145.1 Mus pahari | reverse complement strand
CTATCCTGAAACTCTCTTTGTAGACCAGGCTGGCCTGGAACTCAGAAATCTGCCTGCCTCTGCCTCCCAAGTGCTGGGATTAAAGGCGTGCACCACCACCACCTGGCAGAATATTTGTTTTATAAAAGAAAAAAAAAACTTAAAAAAAGTAACAAAATCTGTGTGCACACCACTTTCAATGATATGTACTTTCCAAAACCTGCCAGGTGCCTTTTGTTGTGTAAATAAAACAGACAATATAGGACTGAAGACTCAAAGCCAACAACCCCAGAACACTTCTCCAAACCTTCCATTTTCTAGAACATTCATGCACCCTGTTGTGTGCCAAAACTTTTCCAGGGAAGACACAACACAAATGTCTACTAAATCCAAATAGAGAACTCCCAACAGACCAAAGTAAGGATACCACCAAAGTCCAACTTGGTGAACCAATGAGTTTTATTGGTTACTTATGGGTGAGGGGTTACTTACAGGAGCCAAAACGACTCAGAAACAGGCATATCAGGAAAGTCCGCCTCAGAATGGGTGATGTTTCACAAAAGCAGGGATCCTGGAGCACTTTGCAGAGCCTCCAGGCAGCTCTCCAGAGTGTCCTTTCCAAGTGACTCTGATCTAAATCTCTTTCAGGCATCTCTGCTGGTTTCTGCTTCTCCTGGGAGGCTGGTCTGGTCTCAGAGAGTCTTTGCCACTTATCTCCTCTGAGAATCTTCTAGGTAGCTCAGCTTCCTTTGTCTGAGGGGGACTCTCACAGTGGCCTGTATCTCCAGCTCCAGGAGATCCAACACCCTCTTTCAACCTCTTTGGCTCCTAAGGGTACTGATGTACACCCAAAGAAGTACAGATGAGGTCAGGCCAGGCATGGTGGCACACAGCTTTAATCCAGCACCCAGGAAGCAGAAAGAGGAGTATCTCTGTGAATTCCAGGCTAGCCTAGTTGTTAGCATTTTGTCTAGGCTCCGCCCCCACAGTTCTCTGACAACCTCCAGGTGTGCCTGACTCACCATAAGAGGGGCTGCTTGCTCCTCCCCTTGCCTTCTTGCCCTCTGGCTGTCCTCTTGTCCCATTCCCCTCCCCCTCTCTCCACGTGCTCATTCATATTCTCTCTCTCTCTCTCTCTCTCTCTCTCTCTCTCTCTTTCTGTCTCCCTTTCTCTGTTTCTACTACCCTCTCAACTCCCCTCCCCATGCCATGAATAAACTCTAGTCTATACTATTCAGCTCTGTGGTTGGTCTCTCAGTGGGAAGGGATGCCTCAGCACGGGCCCACCCCCTTCCCCCACACCTGACTGCACCACCACCAAACATATTCCTTTTCTATATTTTTATAAAACATAACACTGATTGACAGAGAAGACCCTGTTTCAAAATTTAAAAAATCTGACATGATGGTTCATACCTATATAATTCCAGTATTCAGAAGACTGAGTCAGAAGGATTACATGGGTTGAGTCTAGCCTGAGCTACAAAGTGAGATCCTGTGTTAAAACAAAACAAACTAGAGGGCCCTGTTTCTTCTTTTATTTAATACTTTTACTAAATACTAAAACTAAAGTCATTGCTTCTTTAATTTTTAAATTTATTATTGTAATTACTATTATTATTATTATTTGTGTGTGTTAATAGTAGTAATGAGGCTAACTTTGTACAATTGGTTCTCTCCTTCCGTCTTGTTATGTGGACATTTCCTCCAAGATAAACCTTAGAGGGAAGCTACGTTTTTACCCCTTACATTCTAAGAGACTGGGACTTTTGCTGGACCTTATAACCAAAGTTAATACATGGTGAAGCCACTGAAGACTTAAGACTACTGCTATCCTACTGTGTACTCAGTATGTTTGTTTAACCTGCCTTTAAGGGAACAATGAAAAACCAATTTTATTTACCTTGAATTTCCCATATAATTAGGTTTTAAAACCTAAGGTAATGCATAGCTGTAGTCTTAAATTCTGTACTTTTTCATGCCCCTGGATCCAGAGTAAAGTATGTGTATATGTATGTTATGATAATAAGTGCTGGAAACAGAAAATATAGGTTGAAAGAAACCTTATAAAATGAACATCTGCCATAGATATTGGTGATGATATGCAGCTATTATTTCACAGTATTTGTCTGTTGTCTGGGTCAGCTGGTGTCATTGCAGCCAGTGACTTAATCCCTTGTGAACTCTGTAAGTTTTCTGTAAAATTGCTCGGGATTATACAGGGACAGAGTCACAACACAACAGACAGACAGGGAACATCAAGGGAGATAGAAACAGAGACTTCCAATCTAGGCTCTTGGTTAAATTACACCAAGTGTAAGTGCTTCTTAACTCATCTTCTTAGTGGGATGCCGATATGTTATCAGCAACTGAGTTACTCATTAATTTGTTCATCGTGATACACTCCCTAGAAGAAATCTTACTAGTGCCACTTTCTCAAGCCAGCGTAATTTCTAACTGCATATGTATCCCTGTGTCCACAGATAAGTCTAACTCCTTTTTTTTTTTTTTTTTTTTTGGTTTTTCGATACAGGGTTTCTCTGTGTAGCCGTAGCTGTTCTGGAACTCGCTCTGTAGACCAGGCTGGCCTTGAACTTGGAAATCTGCCTGTCTCTGCCTCCCAAGTGCTGGGATTAAAGGCGTGCGCCACCACCATCCGGCCCTAAAGGATATTCTAATTTTTTTTTTTAAATGGTTGGTTTCAGGGTTTGTGCTATCGCCTGAGAGAAGAAGAGGTTCAGAGCCCTGATGTTATGTTATTGGGTTCCTATATCTCTCACACTACCAACCTTTATTTTTTTTAAAGATTTATTTATTATTATATCTAAGTATACTGTAGCTGTCTTCAAATGCACCAGAAGAGAGCGTCAGATCTCATTTGGATGGTTGTAAGCCACCATGTGGTTGCTGGGATTTGAACTCAGGACCTTCAAAAGAACAGTCGGTGCTCTTAACCACTGAGCCATCTCTCCGGCCCCCCTAAAGGATATTCTAAAGGGAGGTGAAACAATCCATCCTGTTGGGAAATGTGTTAATCTCAAGAAGTAAACAACTCAAAGGTTTCAGAAAGTTCCTGGAACTGACCAGATCCATTAGAACTCTCCCTCCCTGTGTTAATCAGGGTTCTCTGAGAGGGCCAGAATAAAATGTCTCTGTGTGTGAGATATAATATGTAGCTATAAATCTTGTTAGATTGGTTTACAGGATGTGGTTCAGGTAGTCCAATAATTACTTTCTCACACTAGAGAGCCTGGGAATACAGTAGTTGTTTAGTCCAAAAGGCTGCATTGCTTGTCTCAGTAGTCACAGTGTGGCACTGAAGGCCTGGAGAATTCCCGTAGAGCTGCTGGTCTTTGGTCTATGTTGGAACCACTAAGAAGTTGATTCTAATAATGATTAAGGGATGCCACAACAATCGGAGAGATAGGCCTGCAACTGAGGGAAAGCAAGCAAAAGCAAAGTTTCTTCCCCCATCTTCAATATCCTTTTATCTGAGCTAGAGAATATTGTGATCACCACAAGCCCTCATAGGGTTGGAGAGATGGGTCAGTGGTTAAGAGCACTGACTGCTTTTCCAGAGGTCCTGAGTTCAATTCCCAGCAACCACATGGTGGCTCACAGACATCTGTAACAGGATCCAATGCCCTCTTCTGGTGTGTCTGAAGACAGCTACAGTATATATGTATACATAAAATAAATAAGTGAATATTAAAAAAAAGACAACCCAGCACTCGGGAGGCAGAGGCAGGCGGATTTCTGAGTTCGAGGCCATCCTGCTCTACAAAGTGAGTTCCAGGACAGCCAGGGCTACACAGAGAAACCCTGTCTCGAAAAACAAACAAACAACAAAAAAAGACAAGCCCTCATAAACCAGGCGGTGGTGGAATAAGCCTTGAATCCCAGGACTTGTGAAACAGAGGCAGGAAGATCTCTATGAGTTCAAGACCAGTCCGGTATACAGAGTGAATTCCAGGACAGCCAGGGATACACAAAGAAACTCAATCTTGAAAAACCAAGGGTGGGGGTGCGGGGAGAAGAAAAAACCCTCGTAGAAATGTCCAGTAACTTGTTTTAGTTTCAGATGTAGTGAAGTTGGCATCTAAGATTAGCTATCACAAGTCCCTGACACACAATCACATCTCCTTATGTCTTGCTTTATTTTCTAATGAAAACAGTAACCAGATCAGTCCTCAGGTATATACATAAGCAGAAAGGCTGCCAAGAGACTTTCAGACAGCCAAGATGCCCCAAAGAGTCAGAGAACAGCTCTATAGCCTAAAAGACTCAAACAAATCAAATTGCTCAGTTCAGCCTTTGCCTAGAGGAGACTCAGGCTAGAGATACTTTCCAGCCTGTTGAGCTGACTGCAAGCTGTGTAGTGAGTGCCATGGTTTCAGTTTCATGAGCTATCACTAATGTTGAGATGGACTTTGTTAATATAATGGTATTTCCCAGGGAACTCCATAGGAGGAACATCAATATGAACTAACCAGTACTCCCAGAGCTCCTTGGAACTATACCACCAATCAAAGAAAACACATGGTGGAACTTGTGGTTCTAGCTGTATATGTAGCAGAGGATGGCCTAGTCGGTCATCAATGGGAGGGGAGGCCCTTGGTCCTGTGAAGGTTCTATGCCCCAGTATAGGAGAATGCCAGGACCAGGAATGAGAGTGGGTGAGTTGGGGAGCAGGGGGAGGGGGGAGGGGGGAGGGAATAGGGGATTTTTCAGAGGGAAAACTGGGAAAGGAGATAACATTTGAAATGTAAATAAAGAAAATATCTAATAAAAAACATAGTGGTGTTTGAGTCATTTCTGCTTCTGTATATAATCCCTCACCCATAATCTTTTAAATACCTTCAATTTAAACAAATTGGCTCACCAAGTTGGACTTTGGTACTATCCTGACTTTGTTTTGTCATTGGTTCTTTATCTGGGGTGAGTAAACATCTACTCACATCTTCCCAGGAATAGTATTGCACAATATACCTTTAGGTGGGTTCACATTGTGAGACTTTCACAGCAAGGGCTTTATCGGCTGAATCACCTTGAAGACCCTTTATAGCATCTTTTCTGTGTCCTTGTAGCCTCTAAGACGATATCTAAATTAATATTTATCCATGTTCATTATAATTTACTTTTTCCCCTCTTTGAGCCAGGATTACATGTAGCCCAAGCTGGTCTTAAGCTTGATATATAGTCACAACCCCAGATCTAGTTTATTCAGTGCTACAGACTAAAACCAGGGCTTTGTGCATGCTGGGCAAGCAATCTATCAACTGAGCCATGTCTCCAACACAGGTTCAGCATAAGTTTCAGGGGAGTGAGGACACTGAAATTTGTATACTTAGAAGAGAATGCTTGAGCTACAGATTAAAGTCAAGGAGTGACCAGATAAGGGGTCACATACCTATGTGGTTGATCATTGTCAGCAGTTTGGACCAAGTTGTAGTGAAAGAGACAAGAAGAAATGAAGGACTTGGGAGATACTTCGATGGCTTTTATATTAGAATAGAGAGAAAAGGAAATATCAGGGATAAATCTCATTTCCAGACTCATAAATGTTTTAGCTCTTGTTATGCCCCGATTCCTCGGGAAACCCAGAAGAGCTCAAGAATTGTGAAATCTGCTGCAATTTGCAAAACAGTCTTTTTATTTCGAGTCCTGACTCAGATCACAAACCCCCTGACTTGGCTGCTTTAACACTTATATACACAGCAGTTAGAAATTATTTAAATGCTTAGGGTGAAGGGGAGGGGAGGCGGGTTAGGCATGTTATAACTCAGACACAATATCATTTTGTAGGGTGGAACTTTGAGGCAAGCCTGGGAGGGGAATTTTTTTTTCCCTAGACAGGGTTTCTCTGTGTATCCCTGGCTGTCCTGGAAATCACTCTGTAGACCAGGCTGGCCTTGAACTCAGAAATCTGCCTGCCTCTGCCTCCCAAATGTTGGGATTAAAGGCACGTGCCACCACTGCCTGGCTAGGAGGGGGATTAAAGAGTGTCTTTTGTGGGGGCTATCAGGAACTAGTTTTATGGCCTGCCATAACTGTCTGTGACCTCTGATGACCTCTTTACTATGATTTAAGAGTGGGACCCTAATCTCCTTTCCCCAAGGACAGGCACCAGCTGTACCTGGTTATCCAGGAGTGTGCTGGCCTTGGCGCCACCGAAGTTGAGGACTTTTTGTCATTTGTCTTACTCAGGCTGGAACTAGCTGCTCCTTGAGCCAGCCCTCTTGGAGCAGCTAGGGAGGTGGAATGAACCCCTCGAGCTTGCTGCTGGGGGGAGGCGGAGCAGGGCTTCTGAGGGGCAATATAGAGGCAAAGCACAGAAACAAGCCTTATGGAGCTTGCTGTGGAAGACAACAACACGAGGTTTTGCTGGGGGAAAGGGGACTTCTGTAGGAGAGTGCAGAAGCAAGCCATCTTGTGCACCTCACTCTCTATAGCTATTCAACACACAATCCCTAAACACAGTAGCCTAGTAGAATCATTTGGGGGCTGGCAAGATGACTCCATTGATAGAGAACCTGATGACCTGAGCTTGCTCCTCAGGATCCATATAGCGAGAGGAGAGAAGCAGGTTGTTAGCTGATTTCCATATACTGTGGCATGTGCCTTACTCTCTCCTCACACAAATACACAGATAGATAAATGTGAAAATTTAAAAGAAAGAATGAGAGATTAGAAAAACAATCAATAGATATTATCTCCAAGGGTCAAGACTTGGAGTGGCTTAATTGACCTTGTGTGCTTCCAGTCAAGATTTCAGAGCCTAGTCATCTTGTGAGGAGGAGGATCTGCTTCCAAATTCATTCACTGTGCTGCTGGCAGGAGACCTCCCTTCCTCAGCAAATGGTGGCAGAAAACAGCTCCATGTAGTCTACCTGGACTTCCCTATGGGGATCTCATAATTTGTTAGAATGTCACACTGTTTATAGAATAAATATTTCTAATCAGGTAGAATATTTTGATCAGGTACAATCTTACATTTATTCATTCATTGAGCTTGCTTTTTTTTTCAGTACATGGGGGTTGAATCTAGGGCTTTGAGTGTGCTAAGTAAATGCCCAACCATTGAACTACATTCTCAAATTGCTAATGTGCTCAGATGGGACATGAACTATTTTTTTTTGAGCAGAAATTTTTATTAGACATTTTCTTCATTTACATTTCAAATGCTATCCTGAAGGTCTCCTATACCCTCACACATCCTGCTCCCCTACCCACCTACTCCCATTTCTTGGCCCTGGCATTCCCCTGTACTGGGGTATATGAAGTTTGCAAGACCAAGGGGTCTCTCTTCCCAATGATGGCTGACTAGGCCATCTTCTGCTACATATGCAGCAAGAGACACAAGCTCTGGGCGTACTGGTTAGTTCATATTATTGTTCCACCTACAGGGTTGCAGCCCCCTACAGCTCCTTGGGTACTTTCTCTAGCTCCTCCATTGGGGCCTTGTGTTCCATCCAATATATGACTGTGAGCATCCACTTCTGTATTTGCCAGGCACTGGCATAGCCTCACAGGAGACAGTTATATCAGGGTCCCTTCAGCAAAATCTTGCTGGCATATGCAATAGTGTCTGCGTCTGGTGGCTGATTATGGGATGGATCCCAGGTTGAGGCAGTATTTGGATGGTCCACCCTTTGGTCTCAGCTCCAAACTTTGTCTCTGTAACTCCATCCATGGGTATTTTGTTCTCTATTCTAAGGAGGAATGAAGTATCCATTAATTGGTCTTCCTTCTTCGTTTTCTTGGGTTTTGCAAATTGTATCTTGGGTATTCTA
>NC_034604.1:143217-144788 GCF_900095145.1 Mus pahari | reverse complement strand
TAATGGGGTTATTTGAATTTCTGGAGTCCAGCTTCTTGAGCTCTTTGTATATATTGGATATTAGTCCCCTATCAGATTTAGGATTGGTAAAAAACCTTCCCCCCCCCAAAAAAAAACCTTTCCCACTCTGTTGGTGGCCTTTTTGTCTCATTTACAGTATCTTTTGCCTTACAGAAGCTTTGCAATTTTATGAGGTTCCATTTGTCGATTCTTGATCTTACAGCACAAGCCATTGCTGTTCCGTTCACGAATTTTTCCCCTGTTCCCATATCTTCGAGGCTTTTCCCCACTTTCTGTAAAAATTTCAGTATCTCAGGTTTTATGTGGAGTTCTTTGATCCAATTAGACTTGAGCTTCAATTCTATTCCATTGAGCTACCTATCTGTTGCTGTACCAGTACCATGCAGTTTTTATCACAATTGCTCTGTAGTACAGCTTGAGGTCAGGCATGGTGATTCCACCAGAGGTTCTTCTATTGTTGAGAATAGTTTTTTGCTATCCTATGTTTTTTGTTATTCCTGATGAATTTGCAAATTGCCCTTTCTAACCCTGTGAAGAATTGAGTTGGAATTTTGATGGGGATTGCATTGAATCTGTAGATTGCTTTCGGCAGGATAGCCATTTTTAATATATTAATCCTGCCNATCCATGAGCATGGGGATCTTTCCATCTTCTGAGATCTTCTTCAATTTCTTTCTTCAGAGACTTGAAGTTCTTATACAGATCTTTCACTTCCTTAGTTATATTATTTGTGACTATTGTGAAGGGTGTTGTTTCCCTAATTTCTTTCTCATCCTGTTTATCCTTTGTGTAGAGAAAGGCTACTGATTTGGTTGAGTTAATTTTATATCCAGCTCCTGCACTGAAGCTGTTTATCCGGTTTAGGAATTCTCTGGTGGTATTTTTAGGGTCACTTATGTATACCATCATATCATCTGCAAATAATGATATGTTGACTTCTTCCTTTCCATTTTGTATCCCCTTGATCTCCTTTTGTTGTCTAATTGCTCTGGCTAGGACTTCAAGTACTATATTGAATAGGTAGGGAGAGAGTGGGCAGCTTTGTCTAGTCCCTGATTTTAGTAGGATTGCTTCAAGTTTTTCTCCATTTAGTTTGATGTTGGCTACTGGTTTGCTGTATATTGCTTTTATTATGTTTAGGTATGGGCTTTGAATTCCCGATCTTTTAATGACTTTTATCATAAAGGGATGTTGGATTTTGTCAAATGCTTTCTCAGCACCTAATGAGATGATCATGTAATTCTTGTCTTTGAGTTTGTTTATATAGTGGATTATGTTGATAGATTTCCATATATTTAACCATCCCTGCATCCCTGGGATGAAGCCTACTTGGTCATGACGGATGATCATTTTGAAGTGCTCTTGGATTTGATTACGAGGATTTTATTATTTTTGCATCGATATTCATAAGGGAAATTGGTCTGAAGTTCTCTTTCTTTGTTGGATCTTTGTGTTTTAGGTATCAGAGTAATTGTGGCTTCATAGAATGAATTGGGTAGAGTACCTTCTGTTTCTATTTTGTGGCATAGTTTGAGAAGTGTTGGAATTAG
>NC_034604.1:142597-142948 GCF_900095145.1 Mus pahari | reverse complement strand
CTTGAATGTTCATGGGCATCTCTTTAGGTTAGGGAAGTTTTCTTCTATAACTTTGTTGAACATATTTCCTGGCCGTTTAAGTTGAAAACCTTCATTCTCATCTACTCCTATTATCCGTAGGTTTGGTCTTCTCATTGTGTCTTGGATTTTCTGGGTGTTTTGAGTTAGGATCTTTTTACATTTTGCATTTTCTTTGATTGTTATGTCCATGTTNTCTATGGAATCTTCTGCATCTGAGATTCTCTCTTCCATCTCTTGTATTCTGTTGCTGATGCTCACATCTATGGTTCCTGATTTCTTTCCTAGGGTTTTTACCGCCAGAGTTGTATCCCTTTGTGTTTTCTTTATTGT
>NC_034604.1:125420-142437 GCF_900095145.1 Mus pahari | reverse complement strand
ATCTTGCTTTTCAGGTGTGTTGGGGTATCCAGGAATCACTGAGGTGGGAGTGCTGGGTTCAGATGATGGTGAATGGTCTTGGTTTCTGTTAGTAAGATTCTTACGTTTGCCTTTCGCCATCTGGTAATCTCTGGCATTAGTTGTTATAGCTGTCTCTGGCTGGAAAATTTTCCTTGTGTGATTCTGTTAGCCTCTGTCGGCACTCCTGGGAGTCCAACTCTCTCCTGAGTCTCAGTGGTCAGAGTACTCTCTGCAGGCCACCTCTCCTCTGAAGGGGAAGGAACGTAGTTGTCTGGAGCTTGGATCTGCTTCTTGGCTGAAGATGAAAGCCTGAACCAGGACCTGTCCCAGAAGCTATGTTGCTTTTGCAGTCCGTAGGCTCTCCTGCTCAGACTGGTCTCTGAGGGAACCGGGACACAAGATGGCTCTCCCACCTGCTCTGGTGGTCAGAGCCCTCCCCTGTGGCCACTCCTCCTCTGTCCCAGAAGACGATGGCCCAAAACTGGGCCTGTCCCAGAAGCTAGGCTGCCTCCGAAGTCCACCAGTTCTCTTGCACTGACTGGTCTTTGGACTTGAACTTTTGGTATTCATGTTTCAACCCCTGGAGTAGCTCTAATTACAGTTGTGGGCACCATGTCTGGCCTCTATTCTTTTCTTCACTAATTTGCTACATCATTACTATATATCTACAATATGTTGTATATATGCAATATTCTAGCTATAATGTGGCGTGCTATATGGATACTAGGCACAGCAGCACTCTGTATTCAATGAATTTACATTCTGTTAGGAAGAGTCAGATGATAATTAGGTAACTGAAAAATACCATCTAATCCAGTGATGAATATTATAATGAAAAGTAATCATAGTAACAGATGAGAGCGACTCTGCTACAGCAGAGAGGGTCAATGGAAATGCAACTCTGGGAACATGACATGGAGAGCAAGTGGCAAGAAGCTAGGCATGGGATGGTCTTTAGAACTGCATATTCAGACACAGACCCAGCAGGTGACAAACACCTGGAGAGAAGATAAGTTTGGTGAGTGAGGGCTGTGGAGGGGAAAGAAATTAGTATTACCACAGAATCCTGGGCAAAAGAAAGAGGGTATTGCAGAACAAAACTGGAAAGGATAGTGTGGTAGTTGGAATATGCTTAGCTCAGGGAGTGGCACCATTAGGAGATGTGGCCTTGTTGGAGAAAATGTGTCACTGTGGGTGTGGGCTTTGAGGCACTCCCCCAGCTGCTTGAACATAGTTTTCTCTTGAGTGCCTTCAGATCAAGATTTGGGACTTTCAGCTCCTTTTCCTCCACCATGCCTGCCTGCATGCTGCCATGCTTCCTGCTATGATGATAATGGACTGAACCTCTGAACCTGAAAGCCAGCCCCAATTAAATGTTATCCTTTATCAGAGTTGCTTAGGTCATGCTGTCTCTTCTCAGCAATAAAACCCCAAGACAGAAGGTGTCTGACTTCCATATACTGTGGCATATACTGACTTCCATATACTGTGACCTTTGAGGATTTTTTTTTTTGCCATAGACTATGACTTGATATGGTCTACAGACAACTTTTAAACTCCAGTGAACAGGTGTGATGGCTAGTTTTAATTGCCAACCTGCCCCAATCATGGATAACTAGAATGAAGGGTTTTGAGGCACAGTGAAAGGCAACAAAGATCATCCTGTAGGAGGAGGGGCTCCATAAGAAAGGCAAGCTGAGAGCTGCCTTCTGTGATCCCAGAGTCCCCAGTCCAGTGGCTGCCAGATCTCAACAGAGTTTGGGTACAGTGGGCAATAGCTAACAACAAACAAGTTAAAATAAACCCAGAAAAAGAAATTGCAAGCCCCAGGTTCAACCAAATAGTCTGGTCACTAAGTACCAGCAGAATACTGGGAGGCCAAATTGTTGACTGTCTAGAAGGACTTGATCAGAATCAGGGTTTCTTTCTTTCTTCTTCTTCTTTTTATTTTTTATTTAAAAACCTGGCCTAAAAGCTCTCCTCTTTTCCCTCCATCTCTTCTCCTCCTTCTGAGACCTTGAAATCCCACCCTTTCCCCTTCACCCAGCAATTGGCTTCCACCTTCTTTACTGACACAATCAAGAACCAATTAGGGAATCAGATTTTAGTATCTGCTTCTCCCCCTATATCTCAAACCCACTCTGATTTAATTTGTGAGACTTAATCTCACTATACTGCCCTGGACCTGTAATTCAGAGATCTGCCTGTCTGCTTTCCATGTATTGGTATTAAAGACTCTGAAAGAATATGGCTCAGGATTCTCTTTGAATGAATACAAGACCTTGCTCCATACTACAGGATGGCCTAGATCTCACTGTATATTCAGGATACTCTCAAACTTATGGAAATTATCCTGCCTACATCTCTAGAGTCCTGGGATTCCAGATATAAGCCACATGCCTGGCTCCATGGACTTCTGATCCTCAGGGGGCTTTTGCGTATTGAATTCTGGTTCTTGACTCAGCTTGGACTATCACTTTAGCTTTTCAACAACTGTGTAGCCTGATTCCTGAGGACCTCTGACTCCCAAGGATACCCTGAGATTCTCTGAGCTCCTTCTCATTTCATTCCCAGGCCTAGAGGTCTGACTCAGCCTTCCTCTAGGGTTGTCTTACCTGCACTTACAATCTGCTTCAGGACACATACATACTGTTCTGTGACATATGTGACTTTCACACCACTCCAAGATGGGTAAACTGTTCAGATTGCTCTACCAATAGCCTCAGCTAGCTGTCCTAGCTCTCCTGGGGTTATTTCATTAGATGTAGTAATATCTTCCATAGTCTACATCACTTCTGAATTTAATTTCTTTTCTTTTCATTTCTTTCTTCTTTTTTCTTTTTTCTTTTCTTTTTTTTCTTTTTTCTTTTTTTTCTTTTTTTTTTTTTTTTTCGTTTTTGAGACAAGGTTTCTCTGTGTAGCCCTGGCTGTCCTGGAACTCACTCTGTAAACCAGGCTGGCCTCGAACTCAGAAATCTGCCTGCCTCTGCCTCCCAAGTGCTGGGATTAAAGGCGTGTGCCACCATGTCCAGATGAGTTTGATTTCTTTTGATAAGAGTGGTTCTTTAGGGGCTAGTGAGATGGTTTAGTGGTTAAGTACACTGGCTACTCTTCCAGAGGACCAATGATCAATTCCCAGCACCCACATGGCAACTCACAATGGTCTGTAATTACAGATTTGGGGAATCTGACACACAGACATACATGTAGGCAAAACATCAATGCACATAAAATAAAAATAAATGATTAAAAGAAGAGTAGTTCTATATGTTGTTTTATCCATTATCTAACTTCCCAAATGTTGTGTAAACTTTCTCCTTGGAACCATCCTCTGCCTTCAGCAGAATATCTACAGAAGGTGATGGACTGGGCTTCCCCAACACACTTTAGAGTGATCAGAGAAGGTACACTTTCATTATAGGTGCTTCTAAGATCGTAATATGGCGCAAGCATCCCCTGATTTTCCCTCTTCTTTCATCATTTGTCCTCTAAGGTGTCTCTAACACTATACTTCAGCTACTGCTATTGATGACTCAGAAAGAAGGAAAGGGGTCCAAGCCGGCCAATCTGAACTCAGTGTGATCTGATATTTCTGAGAATCTTTACTGCATCCATATTTACTGCAGCACAACCCAGAATAGCCTAGATATGGAACCAGCCCAGATGTTCATTAGCAGCTGAATGGATAAGAAAATATGTTGGATATATGCACGGTGGGGGGTTTTTACACATCTGTGAAGAACAAAATGATGTAATGTATACTGTGCCTCTAGGTTTTTTGCTTTGTTTTGTTTTGCTTTGCTTTTTTTGTGTCAACTTGACATAAGCTAAAGTCATCTGATAGGGAACCTCAATTGAGAAAATGCCTTCATACAATTGAGACTGTAGGGCATTTTAAAAATTAGTGATTGATGGGGGATGGCCCAGGCCATCATGGGTGGTGCCACTCCAGGACTAGTGGTCGTGGGTACTGCGGGAGAGCAGTCTCAGCAGACCATTAAGCCAAATAAACACTTTCTTCCCCAAACTGCTTTTTGTCATGGTGCTCCAATACAGAAATAGTAACCCTAAGACATGCAGGAAAATGAATGGAACTGGAGATGAACTTGTTCAATAAAACTAGCCAGACTCAAAATAACAAGCACATGTTTTTATTCCTGTTGCATGAATAACAAAGACAATGGAGCTTATTGCGGTTACTTAAAGGGAGCTGTATCACTGAAAAGCCCACACCAGTATGGGTGATAATTCACTAAAATTTATATCCCTAGAAGTCTTTGTCCAACTTACAGACTGGTTCTATGGAGGATCCTCTCTGCTGACAATTGTTTACTGCTTATATGACCTTGGGAAAGGGACTTGGGAGCCTTATAACTTTCTGAGCTTTTGAGTCATATAATTTTGTAAGCTTCTCAACTTAAAGAGCCTCTCTCTAGACTCTAGGAAAGAATGTTTCCATTAGGAGGACAGAGCTACAGGACACTTCTGGCCATCTTATATTCTTTCTTACTCCTCTTCCACAGTGTTCCTGAGCCCTGGAGGGAGTAATACAAACAGGTGACTCTTTTATTTCATGTGGCTGGGCATAGGGCCCTATATTACAGCAACAGTCACTTATTCACCAACTTGGGCAGTAGTAACCCCCCGGCGGTATCTGCTATTCACTGCAAAAGGAATTTTCCTTCCACGAATGAAGTTGACAGTAGCAATATTTAATGATATTAACACAAATACTTAGAAAGCAAGTTGATAGGCACATGACATTCATTTATCAAAACAAGAACAATTGCTTTACCACTGGTACCAATGAATTCCCTGACTTTGCTTAACTTTAGTACCAGGTAAGAGTTCACACCTAGAATAAGCTTGAAGTCCAACAGGAAAACAACATAACAGTTGTACCAATATTGGATCAGTGGGTACATCTTGCCTAGTATAGTGTAGCATACATAGTCATAACTGAACAGGACTATTGACATTTCCCCTCTAGTAGTTTACCTAGCACTTTCAGGCAAGACAAAAGCTAGCAGAGGGGGGTGGGGTGGGGGGAGGGAATTGGAGGATGTTTTCAGCTTAGACAGTCTGATTTCTCCCTGTTCGTCATAGCCAAAGCTTATGATGTCTTCAGCAATTGGTTCTTAACATCTAGTTCTGACATGCAAGGAACAGGAATGGCAATGGTTTAATGGTCTGTGCGCCTCAAGGGTCTTCCAGTCCAACAGTTCTTGTACTTGTATTTTTGCCAAAGAACTTTATGGAAACTGGGTGTGCTTTTTTTCTTTAAAAAAAAAAACCTGTAATTTTTTTTAAAGTGTAAGGTACTCAAAAACTACCATTATACACTTTAAACAAACTTTAATGTTTATTTATTGATTTGTTTGTGTATGTGTATTACATGTGTGTTTATGTTATAGCACATTTATGGAAGGCAAAAGACAACTTGCAGAAGTTAGTTCTCTTATTTGTCATGTGGATGCTGGGGATTGAACTCATGTCTTCAGGCTTTGCAGCAAGTATCATTACCTGCTTCTTAAACCATTTCACAAGTTTGTCTATTTGTTTGTTTGTTTGAGATAGCATCTCATGAATCCCATCCTGGCCTCAAAAGTATTATACAGATCTGACTGGCCTTAAATTCCTAATTCTCCCCTTTCCACCTCCCAGGTGCTGGAATAACTAGTGGATACCAGAGATGACCTTCTTACTGTGATGGGACAGTGACCAGGACAGCGCTTATAAAAGAAAGCATTTAATTAAGCATTCAATTAGGGTTTGCTTACAGCTTCAAAAGTTTAGTAATTATCATCATGGTAGGAAGCCTGGCAATATGCAGGCAGACATGGTGCTAGAGAAGGGGCATCAGGGAGAGAGAGAGAGAGAGAGAGAGAGAGAGAGAGAGAGAGAGAGAGAGAGAGAGAGAGAGAGAGACAGGCCCTGGCTGGCTTGGGGCTTTTGAAACCTCAAAGACCATTCTCAGTGATGCACTTCCTGCAACAAGGCCACCTCTGAATACTTCTAATCCTTTCAAAGAGTTCCTTCTACTTCCTGGTGACTAAGCATTCAAATATATGGTGGTCTTCTTCAAACCACCATACCCACAGGACACTGAAATTACAGTGGCATCATGCCCCATTTACACAGTGCTGGGGATTGAAGTTGCTTGCTTAGCATGTGCTTTTCCCCATTCAGGCCCTATGGTGAAGCAAGGCTACACTCTCTCCTGCTATACCTTCTGATAGAGCCAGCTATTCTAATGGGTTCTGGGCTTGTATGTGGCCTTTGCCTTTCTACTGTTCTTGGTGGTTTTTTTTTGTTTGTTTGTTTTTTTGTTTTTAGATTTATTTACTATTATATGTAAGTACACTGTTGCTGTCTTCAGACATACCAGAAGAGGGCATTAGATCTCATTACAGATGGTTGTGAGCCACCATGTGGTTGTGGGATTTGAACTCAGGACCTTCAGAAGAGCAGTCAGTTCTCTTAACTGCTGAACCATCTCTCTCCAGCCCTTTTCATACTGTGCCATCTTGCTGACCTCAGCTTCTTAAGTCACCTGCGAACAGCGTTCACTGTGAATTGGCTTCATGCAGTGTGAGTGTCCACCTTCCTCAATAATTACTTCTCTACTGCCCTCTGGTCCCTCATACTTATGATGCTCCAGCCAGTCTTCAATAACCAAGTGTACCTCATGACTCATGTGAGTCCATCAGGGACAATTTCTTTTTCTTGCATCCTGCCAGCTGTAAACAAACAAACAACCCCACCCCCACCCCAGCAAGCCATGTCTCTACCTCATTGTTTTTGTATCCGTATTTTTCCTGCCAAATCTGAGGTTGGTGTAGTGGATAGCATCTGTGTGTTGTTTTTTCCATTGTATTTTTTTCCTTACAAGAGCACATTGTGTCTACTGGGGTGAAGTAGAAATGTAGTGCAATGGAAACTCCCTGGAATCTACAAGGGTGAACGTAGCAAAGACTTGTAACTTCTGTTACCAGGCAAGACTTCCAGTGGAGGAACAGACACCAATCCAGTCATAACCTTTGACCTACAATTTGTCTTGACTGCAAAATTTGCTGGAGTGAAGGTGGACTAGAACTTGTGGGAGTAGCCAACCAATGACTGGTCCAATCTGAGACCCATTTCATGTGAGGGAGCTTTTTCCTGACACTTCCAGAAGCCAGAGGCTAGATAGCCCAGAGACCTAGGAAAAAAATCAAATATGACTGGCAAAAAATAAAAAAATCAATGAAATGATTCATAATGATACTCTCCTATATTCTAGACTAGGACCTAGGATAATCATCACGACAGAGGCTTCATCCAGCAACTGATATGCAGATGCAGAGACATACAGCCATATATTAGGTAGAGCTTATGGAATCCCCTGGAAGAGAGAGAAAAAGGATTGTAGTTGCCAGAGGGTTCAAGGACACCACAAGAACATGGGTCCTCAGAATCAACTAACAGGGGCTCACAGAGACTGAATGATAATCAACGAGGCTGTATAGGTCTAACCTAGGTCCTTTGCATACATGTTATCCTTATGTAGCTTAGTGTTCTTGTGGGACTTCCAACAGTGGGAGTGGTGGTATCTCTGACTCTTTTGCCTGCTTTTGGGACCCTTTTTCTCCTACCTGGTTGCCTTGTTCAGCATTGATATGAGGATATATGCCTAGACATACTGCAAATTGTTATGTCATGATACCCCCGGGAGGCCTGCTCTTTTCTGAAGGGAAACAGGAGTGAATCTGAAAGAGAAGGGGATTTGGGGGAAGGCCTAGGTATACAGGAGAGAGGGAAAACTTTGGTCAGGATGGAATATAGGAGAGAAGAATAAAAAAAGCCCCTGTGTTTAAGAGGACCAGACTCTCTTGAGGAGGGCATGGAGTAAGAGGAGGCATTAGAAAGGTGCTAATCACGTAGGTGACTGCTTTACAGACCTTATGCAAAATCTCACGATTGAAAACGAAACTCTCCATTATTAATAGGCTCTAAAAAGAAAGGTCCTGGCTTTTACCAAACCGCTTTACTATCCTCTGCCACACTTCTGCCTAGGGCTTGTAGCTACATGTTTGGACGTTGGGGCGAACAAGTTCTCCTGAGGCAGGCTAGGAAGAGGGACCGCGACAAAGTACACTCCAGACCTAGCGACGGTTTCCAGAACCACTCTTGAAGCCGGGGAACTCGGCAGGCTTTAGCGCCTAGCATGCGCCTCCGGCAGAGACCGAACCCCCACACTCTGGGCTTGAGGTCAGAGTCAGGAGTCATCCTAAAAGTAAGAAAAAAAATGAGGACGCATTGCATAGCATCGTTGTAGTTGCAGAGTACGGACACTTCGAGCGCACGCGCGGAGGATGTAGCTTCCGGTTTCCTGTCGCACCCCTTAGCTCCTCCTAGTCATCCGCCTCAACAAGGCGTCGTCCTCCAATACGCCCCGCCCCCAAGGCTCCGCCCCGACCCCCCGTTCTATTTAATTGTTGGATTGTCACCTCTGCAATCCCGCTGACTGCCAGCAGGGGGCAGAGTTCGAGCCTGCAACTTTTTTCTCCTCCGGCCCGGTTCCCTTAGAGAGGCGGTCGGCGTGGGGGAGGGGAGGGTGGGGCTCGAGGTCGCAGTTCGGTCCGCTGCTTGCGCGGCTTTCTGTTCGCGTCGGCGGAGAGGCCGCGACAACCGCATCAGAGCTGACGTGGGAGCGACGTGGGTCCGCATCCGCCGGGTTGCCTGGGCGGCGGCCGTCGGGCTCTGCGTCCCCACCTCCTCCCGTCCGTAATCAGTGACGAGGTCCGCTACGTAAACCCTTCGCGGCGGGTAAGTGGCGCGCCTGCCTCGCATCACAGCCCGCGGCGGGCGGCGGCTGCTCGGGACGCGCCTTGCCGCCCGGCCTGCCCTCACCGCCGCCCGCCCGCTCGCGGCTCGCCACCGAGAGCTCCCCGGGCACGCAGCCGGCCGCCTGCGCTCGCCCTCTTCCGTGCTTCGTCTTGGTACCGGCGAGAAAGCCTGCGGTCAGAGAGCCGGGCGGCCGCTCGGGCTTCTCAGTCTGACAGGAAAAGGGCGTCGGTGGTGCTCACCACAGTCCTGGGGCCGCCGTAGCGCCTTCGTCCCAGCGTTGCGTTCGCAGTGTAGATAGAAAACAACGTGCCCCATTTCTTCCAGAAGGGTGGCGCAGGGACTGCACCATCTAGTCATTTTGTCCCCATACAATATAGAGCCGGGGGTGCGGTGGCGAGCGGCCGGGCGAGTCGCAGTTGGTGGTCCGGAGGGTCGACTACTGGATTTCCAGACCCGGAGTAGGGGAGACGTGTCCACACAGTTTTTTGTCTCCTGTTACAGGCGTAACTGACCGCCAGCTTTAAGTGGCAGGCGCCTAAGGTCCCAGGACCCTACCCGGAAAGCTGCTGTCTGCTAGTCAGCACCTCATTGGAGCCCTGGTGCCAGTGTGGCTTAGGTGACTTATGTGCTTCTGCTTTTCTGCGCAGTGTGAAACGGGGGCCGACCGGGCCACCTTCATTCAGCATCACATTAGTTAGAGTAATTTATGCTCGTGTTTTCACCCTGGTCTCCCAGATTGTGATAACAAGCTTTTTCCCCCTTCATTAGATACTTATTTAAATCTCGGAACCTCACACTCCTCAAAGGAACCATGTATTTTGGCCAATAAATGTGATTATTTAACTGAAACTTTTTGAGAAAGGGTCTCATGTAGTCCTGGTTATGTAGTGGCCAGATATGTGAGATATAAATAAACTTTTAAATGCATAAAAGACAGGAACTTTAGTCTTTTTGTTTTTAACTGTGCCCAAAGGTTAATGAAATTTCTCTCTACTGAAAAAGTTAAACACACTCCAACACTATAGGGGTTTTCTACAGAAGTGAGTAACTGCATGGCTATATACAGTCTTGCCTAGAATTATAGCATGTTATCAAAAAACACACATAGGAATTCTGGCCAAATCTTAATGAGAATTTAATTTCTCAAGTTATTAAGTAAATATTGGGTTATAAAATTGAGCCAGGTAGTCTACTGGGATGCTTGCAAATGTTCTGTCGCATTTAGATAGACTTTTAAAAATACTTAAAAATTATTTAATTTTGAAAGGTGTGTGTGTGTGACAGAGAGAGAGAGAGAGAGAGAGAGAGAGAGAGAGAGAGAGAGAGAGAGAGAATATGAATGAATCCTGATATTTAGGTGTTCTTGGAGCTGGCATTATAGTGGTTGTACACTGCCTGGTGTGGGAGCTGGGAACTCAACTCAGGTCCTCTGAAAGAGCAAGAAGTGATCTTAATAGCTGAGCCAGCTCTCCAATTTCATTTAAGTAGACTTTTAAAAAATGAAACAAAAACTTAAACTCTTGCCATTGAGAGGCTTTTACAACAGTGATAGAACATTAGTTGATGGGGAAACAAATCTGAAATATCTGAAAATTTAAAGTATTTTTACTTTATTAAACTGATGAATTTCATAAATAAAGGCAATTTTTGTTGTTTGTTTTGAGACAGGATCTCATGCTATGTTCCAGTATGTTCTTGAATCTGTGATAATCGTCCCTCAGCCTCCAAATGCTGGCATTATAGGTGTGTGCCCAAATCAACTTTGAGAATAGATAAATACAGTGGATATGGTTTCAGTATATCAGTTCAGACATTTAAACATAGAGATGTTAGGAAAAAATGTCTCATCTGTAACACAGTGCTCATAAATGAACAGTTTAAGGGGTTACATTAATAATTAACTTTAGTTCAGTCATGTAACACTGTCTATCATTGGAGAGTCCCCTGGTAGGTTATTACCTGTATCTTAATTCTCTGCCCACAAACAGAAAAGAAATACATGAGGTTTTTAAAATATATTTTTTACTATGACAACTGTATAGTAAGGACTGTTTTTGTTTTCTGGTGATGGAAGAGAAGGAAGAAGGAAATCTCAGGGAATGTTAGTGGGCATTAGTTTTTGTTTCTGTTGAGACTGGGTCTCACCATGTCGAGTAAGACTGGTTTTCAGAACCGAAAATTGACTCAATTTACTTCTCTGATACTGCAGTTTTATTTTATTTTGCTTGGAAATGTCTTACTTTTCTATTGCCATGACAAAAACTCTATGACCAAGGAGTTTGTTTTTGTTTGTTTGAGTATATCTGTACATCTATCTATATGTCAGAAAATGGCATCAGCTTATGCTATAGATGTTTGTGAGCCACAATGTGGTTGCTGGGAATTGAATTTAGAACCTCTAAAAGAACAGCTAGTGTCCTTAACTATCTTTTCAGCTCTGATCAAGGCAGTTTATAAAAGAAAGCATTTAATTGGGCTCATGGCTCCAGAAGGTTAGAGTCCATGACCATCATGGTGAGGAGCACTGCAGCAGGCAGGCAGACATGGTAGTAGCTCAGAACCTTCATCTGACCCACAAGCATTAGGCAGAGAGGGCTAACAGAATGTTGTGGGGTTTTGAAACCTCAAAGCCTAACTCCAGTGACACACCTGGTTTACAACAAAACCATGCCTCCCAAGCCAATGTTTCTCACCTGTGGGTCATGACTCCTTTGGGGGGGGTGTCAAACAACCCTTTCACAGGGGTTAAATATCAGATATTTAAATTATATTACAGTTATAAAGTAGCAACAAAAATAATTTTCTGCTTGGGGGAATCGCCATAACATGAGGCACTGTACTAGTGTGTCATAGCATTAGGGTCAAGATTAACTGTCCTTGCCAAATAGTTTAAACCAAACATTAAAATATTACAGCTTTTTTTTTTGTTTTTTGTTTTTTGTTTTTTGTTTTTTCGAGACAGGGTTTCTCTGTGCAGCCCTGGCTGTCCTGGAACTCACTTTGTAGACCAGGCTGGCCCTGAACTCAAAATATTACAGCTTATGGAGGCCATTCTCATTCAAACCACCACAAATGTTTTTAGAGAATTCTTTTTCTTCAGTGAGTAACAAGATCAAACCCTGGGTTTGCGTATACTAGGCAAACACTCTACCCCTAAACTATAGTTTCAGAAGTTTGATAGGATGAAAGCCCTCAGCTTTGGAATTAGGACAACTTTATCATATATAAAGACATGCCACTCCTTGTGGATACTTTGGACACTTTATTTTTATGATTAGTGTGGGTGTATGTATGGTGTTCACATGTCTGTGCAGTATGCTCTTTTGTGTGTCTTCATGGTGAAGCCAGAGCAAAATACCAAGTGCCATCTATTGCTATTTGCTGAATTGCCTTGAGACAGGATCTCTCATTGAGCTGGAAGCTACTATTTGAGCCAGACTCAAAAATCTTTGTGTGAATGGCATGCATACTCATGCCTCGCTCTTTAGGTGGGTGCTCAGAATGTGAACTACAGTCCTTAGGTTTTTATTATTTTAGAACAAGGATTCTTACCCACTGAGCTATCTTCCTAGCCTACAATGCTTTTATTTATTTGATTGTTTTGAGGCAAAGTGTCATATTGCCCAGGTTAGACTTAAACTTCCTGTGTAACTGAGAGTTGCCTTGAGCTATCAGTCTTTTTTCTACTTCCCAGGTGCTGGGTAGATGCTGTATTATTAAAATTGCCAAAGGGATTAAATTTGGTTATATTTCTTCAGTTAAGTATTGTTTAAAGAAAATTTAAAAAATTATTTTTTTTTATGTGTGCGGGTATTTTGCTTGCATGTATATGCACCACATGCATGCCTTCTATCATTAGAAGTCAGAAGTAGTAGTTCAGTGCCCTGAAACTAGAGTTACAGATAGTGGGTGTTGTGAATAGAACTTATGTCTTCTGCAAGACCAACATGTACTTTTAACTACCGAGCCACCTCTCCAGCTCCTTAGGTATTTTGTTCAGATATAAAAGCTAGAACCAAACTAGGTAAGTATAATGTTTAAATTCTTCTCTGGGAATACTGGCTAATTCAAGTATCTGTTTCCCTATATTCATGTTTTACATATTTGTATTTTATTATCCATCCATCCATCTATGGTTTTCCGAGACAGGGATTCTCTCTGTAGCCTTGTCTGTCCTGGAACTAATTCAGTAGATCAGGCTGGTCTCAAACTCAGAGAGCCACCTCTTTCTGTCATCCAAGTGCTAGGATTAAACGTGTGCTCTACTACTGCCCAGCTTTTATTGTTATAAATTGTATTTTATGTGTATGGACATTTTACCTGCATATGCCTGTGCCCTTTGTGTGTGTGTGTGTGTGTGTGTGTGTGTGTGTGTGTATGTGTGGTAGAGAGTGATAGCAGATGCACACTTTGCACTGTGTTATATCCATAGCTTTTTTCGTTGTGCTAATTGTAGTTTTTAATTCTTTTTGCTTTCTGTACTTTTTTGCAAAGCATAATTTTAGTGTATGACTTAAAGATTCTATTTTTGGTATTTAAAGGAAATAAATACCTAAAACTTTGACTGTTTTATACATGTTTTATATAGTACTTTTGATTTTTATAATGTTCTTTCCAGTATTTTATATTTAGCTTTACCTATAGTATACAATCCCAAAGTAGAATTTAAAAAGTTATTATTATGTGTATGTGTGTATACCTTCTTGTGGGTTTATGCATGTGAGTGCAGGTGGCAGAGGATGCCAGTGCTATCAGATCTACTGTAGATGGACATACAGATGGCTGTTGGATTTTGAACTTGGGTCCTCTGGAAGAATAGCAAGTACTCTTAACTGTTGAGCTATCTCTCTAGTCCCCAAAAGTATAGTTTCTAGAGGGAAAATTATTTTCAAAATATTTAGCTTAGTTTTTAGAGGTATTACTCTCTTTTTAAATGAGTTGACTATCCAATGTACTGTTTAACACAGTTCTAAACTGCAACAAATGTACCTAGCATAATGAAGCCAGGTGATAAGCACAGCTCACCAGTTAAGCAAACACTGCTACACTGCTGCCAAGCCCTTGACATTTTGATGATGGAAATTGACTAGTTTTATATGTATATTGGAGGTAGAATTTTACAATGTGGCTCTAGGCTAGCCTTAAGCTCACAGTGGATGTGGCTGGAGAGAGATATCAGATAAGTGGCTCAGATCACACAGCTTGAAAGTAGTGGAACTTTTGTTCCTACTCCATCAATTGACAATGCTCTCTACCCACCTCTATCACCATATTGTACTTGTCAGCCACATTTCTACCTCAGGAGTTGAGGACAAAGATATTAGGTATGAAGAGAGGACTGTTAGGGTGGCTGAGTTAGTAGCTCTGTCATTCATTGATAGGAGTACAGCAAGGGACCATTGTTGGATGAGAAGGCAGGTTTGATGTAGCTTTGAGCATTTTTGTTTAATATCTGTGAGCCAACCACTAAGAAACATCTGGCAGATTCTGGGGAGGACGGTGTACTAGAGAAGTATAGCCTGAAGTGAGAATTGAGAATCATCAACTAAAGATGAAATGGCCTAGGGAAAATTGGAGCATTGTTGTTCCTGGAGGCCTGGAGAATGCTAACCTTTTTTGTTTTGCTTTTTGAGACAGAGTCTCACTATGTAGCCCAGGCTTGCCTAAAACTTGCTGTTTAGACCAGGCAAGCATTGAACTCACAGAGATTAGCCTGCCTCTGTCTTCTCAGTTTTAGAATTGATGGCATGTACCACCACACATAGCTAGAATGCCAACTTTATATGAGTAGATTAGCAGATGTGGTTTAAATAGGCTCATTCCTGTAATTCCAGCAGCAATTAAAAGGTTGAGGCAGAGCTGGGCAGTGGTGGCACATGCCTTTAATCCCAGCACTTGGGAGGCAGAGGCAGGTGGATTTCTGAGTTCGAGGCCAACCTGAGTTCAGGACAGCCAGGGCTATACAGCAGAGAAACCCTGTCTCAAAAAACCAAAATAAAAAACAAAAAACAAAAAACAAAAACAACAACAACAACAACAACAAAAACCAAGCTGAGGCAGGAGGATCACTATGAGTTTGCAAGTAGTTTGGGCTACAGAGCGAGATGCTGTTCCAAGTGTTTATTATATTTTATGTATAGGCATTTTGTGTGTATTTTGACACATCATGTGCGTGTTTGGCACCTGCAGAGGCTTCTGAGGGCATCAGACAGATTTTCTGGGCCTGGAGTTATAGATAGATGGTTGTGAACCACCATGTGGGTATTGAGAATGAAGTCCTGGATGAGCAGCCAGTGCTCTTAGCCACCAAGCCATCTGTCCAACCCCAAGATCCTGTTTCAAAAACAAAAATCAAGGGAGAACAAAGGGCTGATTAATTTGGAAGAAGGTAGTGTTACAAATCCTTCAAGAGGTTGGAATTTGAAGTAGGAAATGTTGAGGAGACATTAATGAAAATGGAGCCTAAAAAGAGTCCTGTAGACTTGGCTAGTTGGCAGTCAGTCAGGACCAGGGATAGCGGGGAGGGGAGGAGAGCGAGAAACAGAAAGAGACCTGAGAGGAGACAGTTCTCTGATAATTCCGAGCCAGAATCTAGTGTAGTTGGTTATTGAGGCTACTCTTTAGACATGCTTGTGATACCAGGAAATTGGTAATTTCAGTGATGACCGCCACTAGGAAGAGGGAGCAGGTCGCTCTTCCTGAATTTCATTGACTACCTTTTCATCATTTTTTTTTCTTTTACTTTGTCATGATTTCTTCGTTGTTTTGAGAATCAGTCTCACAGTGTAGTCTTGGCTGGCCTGAAACTTATAGTTCGATCAGAGTAGCTTTGCACTCACAGAGATCTGTTAGCCTCTACCTCATAAGTGCTGAGATTTTTATTTACTTTTTTTCCTTTACTTTAAAAACATTAATTCTTAAGAATATATAAAATGGTGGCACATATCTTTAATCTCAGCATATTGGAGTAGGGGATCTCTGTAAATTCAAATCCAGGTGGTCTATATAGCAAACTCTAGGTCAGCAGCGTCCACACAGTGAGACTTTATTTCAACAACAAACAGCAACAGAATGTATTAGTTAATCAGGACAGGCAAGATGGAGTAGTGGGTAAAAGTGCAGGCCTGATGATGATCTGAGATTAATTTCTAAGTCTCACAGTGAAAGAAGTTGAGTCCAAAAAGTTGTACTTTGACATCTACTGGTTTACCGCCTCACACATAAACACAGAATAATAAAAAGATGAAATTTAAGACTTGTATTATTCAATGAATTACAATATCTTATAGTGAAATATAGAAATTGCCAGTTTTCTACTTTATTGTCCTGTGATTGTTATTGCTCAAATATGATCATTATTCTTTGTTTATATATCTGTTCTCTCTTTAGAGTGCAGACTCTTGGAGAATAGAGTGCCTATATTGTAGAGTGTCTCCAGGACTTTGTGTAATAGCATGGCATAGTGGATTCTGATTAATATTTAATGAGCTGATGGTCCCTATCCTTTCTCTTGGTTATAGGACTTTTAAAGTGGATAAATGTTTCCTCATGAAATGCTACTAGCATCATGTAACAGGGTTAATCTCAAGGAATGGCACCTTATCTTTTAATATTATTATTATCATCATCATTAGTGTGCATGTACATGCTCTAGGAGCTGGGAGATGTGTTTACTGACCAGAGGACACTTTGTAGAGTTGGTTCTCTCTCCTTCTCCCTTAGTGGGGTCTGGGGGCTGAAATCAGACCACCATGCTTTTATATAGGCAATACCTTATCAGTTCAGCTGTCTTGTCAGTTCTTCACTTTTTTACCCCAAGTTTTATTTATTTTCATTTTATGTGTACAGTTGTTTTGCCTACGTTCCTGGCATACATCTTGAATTCCTGGCCATCTTTCTAGCTCCGAGGTGAAATTTTGTACATTTTAATCTTTTTCTTCACCAGTTTTACCTTATTTCACAGTGTATGCATATCTGTCTTTGTACCATATGCATTCAGTACCTGGGGGAAATCCAGAAGAGGGCATTGGCTTCTCTGGAACTAAAAGTACAGGTGTTCGCTACTGTGTAGGTGCTGGAAACCAAGCCTGGGTCCTTTAGGAGAGCTTAACTGATGAGCCATCTCCCTTCCCTCCTCTTTTTTTTTTTTTTTTTTTTTTTAAAATTT
>NC_034604.1:88982-125170 GCF_900095145.1 Mus pahari | reverse complement strand
CCCCCCCCTTTTGAGATAGGGTTTCTCTGTGTAGCCCTGGATGTCTTGGAACTTACTTTGTAGACCAGATAGGCCTCCAGTGACAGATCTGCCTGCCTTTGCCTTCCAAGTGCTGGAATTAAAGGCACCCCACCTCCTTCCCTTCTTTTTTTTTTCGAGACAAGGTTTCTCTTTATAGCCCTGGCTGTCCTGGAACTCACTTTGTAGACCAGGCTGGCCTCGAACTCAGAAATCGGCCTGCCTCTGCCTCCTGAGTGCTGGGATTAAAGGTGCACACCACCACGCCGGCTCCTTCCCTTCTTTTAATGCAGGGTATCTTATAGCTCAAGCTGGCCTTGAACCCCATGGGTAGCCTGGGGTGACCAAGGATGACTCCTGATTCCCCTATGTCAACATCATGAGTTCAGGGATTGAAGGTGTGCCAATGTGTGGTAAGCTTGTTTGTTGCCTGCAGTTTTAAATTGAGGCCCAGTTAGGAGGGAGTTCTGGGAGCAGTGTGTCCATGGCTAATCCCTGAATTCCAATCCTTCTTTCCAGCTCTGAGATATACTCTTCTACATTTTGTTTTTGTTTTTTCCTTACTAGTTTAACCTCATTTCACATTGTTAAATGTTTAGAAATAAAATGGTTAAAAACTTTTTAAAAAAATGTATCATGCTAAATGTACACCTTTAATTTCAGTTCTTGGGAGATCTGCAGAGTTGGGCAGACTTCTGAGTGCCAGGCCAGTTTGGTTAACACTGCGAGTTCCAGCCAGCCAGAGTTGTATAGTGAAACCTTGTGTCAAAAAAAGAAATTAGTTTTATTTGTGTCTCTGTGAGTACAGCATATGTGTGCAGTGGATGATGGAGACCAAGGAGAGCATTAGATCTCCTGGAGCTGGCATAGCAGGCAATTGTGAGCCACTCAACAACTGTCTTTGGAAGAGTATAAGAGCTCTTAAATATTCTGCCATTTCTCCAGCTCCATACACACACGTGTGTGTGTGTGTGTGTGTGTGTGTGTGTGTGTGTGTGTGTTGTTTTCTTAGATGGTCTCATTGTGTAATGCTGGGTGATCTGGAATATATAGACCAGGGTGGCCTGGAACTCACAGAGTTCTGCCCCCCCTGTACTTCTCAAGTGTTAGGATTAAAGGTATGTGCCACCATATCTGGCATAAATTGATGTTTGAAGAATTATTTCAGCCTTTAATTCTGGTTTTTAGTTCTAAAGCTAGATTATTTGCCAGTGAGAGGCAGAAGCATGTGGATCTCTGTGAATTTGATCTAAGCTAGCCAGGATTGTATAGGAAGACTCCATCTCAAAAAAAAAAAAAAAAAGAATAATTTTCCTGGCTTATCTCTGAGAGATTTAATTTTTTTAAAGAATAAAATGTTATAACCTCCTAATTCAAAATTGTGATTTTACTGCAGGATAAATAAGGAAAACAGGGAAGGAACAAAGCATTGATTACACATGTAATAATAATGAGCAAATGTGGCAGGAAAAAGTATATGAGGACAAATGTAAGGTAGGTGGATATGCTTTCCTATTCTTTGGAAGGTCTTGCCTAGAGCTGAAAGTTCCAGGGATAAGCAGATTGTTGGTACCTGTGGGCATATAGGTCTTCTTGCGTAAATGTATATCTGTTGTGGTAACATGTACTCAAATCTCTTAGCCAACCAGCTAAGGTCTTCAGGATCTACTGAGTACTTTGCATAGTAGAGTATGGGATGAAGTTGAAATTGGTGTTCACATTTGGCTTTGCTGAGTGACATCCTCAGTCGAAAGTAGACATGCCTGTCTATGAGGATGGCTTGGGGGAATTACAGAATTAGAGGAATCGTCAGGGTCTGTATTAGTCAGGATTCTCTAGAGTCACAGAACTTATAGGTAGTCTTTATTTAGTAAGGGAATTTGTTGATGACTTACAGTCTATAGTCCAACTCCCCACAATGGTCAGCAGCAGCTGGAAGTCCAAGCATCTAGCAGTTCCTCACTCCCACAAGGCAAGCAGACGAAGAGAACCTTCCTTCCTTCTTCCAATGTCCTTATGTAGGTCTCCAGCAGAAGGTGTGGCCCTGATTAAAGGTGTGTGCCACCACACCTGGATCTGGGATTTGCTTTGTCCCAGATGACCTTGAACTCAGAGACCTCCTTGCCTTAGTCTTCTGGGATTCACAGCCACTATGCCTCAAGATCTCCATGCCAAGATCCAGGTCAGAAACATTTTCTCCAGTGTTTTGTAAATCAGAAATCTTCAAGTTTTCTTTTGGTTACCCTCAGAAAATACTCTGTTTATCATCACTTGGATTTGTCTCAAAAAAGGACATAAATTTTCTATGCCTTTTTGGTAAAGCTACTTGAAAATAACACATTTTGGCCCAGGCCAAGTGTAGCTCAGTTGATAAGAGTGCTTGCCTAGCATGCATGAAGCCCCAAGTTCTAGCCTTAGCAGCACATAATCTGGGCACGATAGTATAGACCTCCAGATATACAGGCAGGAGAATGAAGAGTTCAGGGTCATCTTAGGCTACATACCAAGTTTGAGACCAGACTGGGCTACCTGAGACCTAATATTAAGTGGGGAGGGGGCACTAATGAGTCATTTTTTTCTTATTCAAGGATAATTTACTTATTTACCTGCCTAATTTGATTTTATAAGTTGGCAAGACCTCAAACAACAAGCTTACTAGTTAATTGAACACTTTAATTATAGTTTTAAAGCTGTCTTATTTTTTAGCTAGTATTTGTGAACTGTGTGCTTTCTTTTCTTTTCTTTGAACCTAATTGTTTCCTGGGTGTCCCTGATAGATTTTTAAAAAATGTTTTTCCTTTTTAAATTTTGCCTACATAGTCTGCAATGTGTTGCCCATGTGACTCCATCCTCAGCAGCCATCATCATTTCTGCCTGTGTTCTCAAAGCATTTCATATGTAGCATGCTCCACATAGTTTAACAAGTTACTTGTCCTTGGCTTTGTGGTAGGACTGTGATCTCAGCACTTGGGAGGCCAGGACTCACAAGTTCAAAGCTAGCCTGGCCTACACAGTGAGATCCCATCTCACAAATAGCACCTTCCACTTCACCCCTATCCATACATATGTCAGATACTGTGATAGAAGGTGATAAGAAAAGAGAAAATATATGATGTGGTGTATAAGTGTGTGTGTATGTGTGTGTGTGTGTGTGTGTGTGTGTGTGTGTGTGTGTATGTATGTATGTATGTATGTATGAGGATTGAACTATACCATCTTGGGGTTCGAACTCAAGTCATCAGGCTTGACAGCAGGCACCAGACAGTTAATTCCCATAAAATACATTACAGTACTTCCTTAATATACTTTGAATTTATTGAGTAGAGAATTAATGTCAGAGTATTAAGGTTCTACTACAAAACTTATTTCTTACTAAAATCAATAAAAAAAGGTAGTATAGGTGGCTGCCAGAAGTGAATGTCAGAAAGTTAGGTAGAAGCAGTAGTCAATATTTCTAGATCATTCATTTATGCCTCAATGGGCTTTTCTTTTTGTCTTTTAGGCAAATGACCATGGAAACAGTTGAATCACAGCAGGATCGAAGTGTAACACGTTCTGTGGCAGAGCATAGCTCTGCTCATATGCAGACTGGCCAAATTTCTGTTCCTACTCTAGCTCAGGTAGGCCATAGGCAGGTACAATGAAAGTTAAAATGGAAATGAGAATTGTGTGAAGTTTTTTTTTCCAGTTATCTTAAATATAGCCATATTAATTGATTTTACTTTGATGAGAAGACATTTTTGCATTGACCCCTGACACAAACTCCTTTGTAGCTGTAAACTCCCAAGTTATTACTTGACTAGTTGCTAATTCCAAGTATATACAGTTCTAATATCATAGTTATTAAAGTTAGTGGAAATTTCCTGTTTGCCCATTATGTATTTGTCTTGATCTTTATCTTCCTATCAGTTAAGTTTTGAAATTTTTATTAGTTTTTTGAGAATTTTATATACCATATTTTGATTATATCTACCCTTCTTCTAGCCCCTCCAATTCCAACCCCCCTTTCCCTACCTTCCCAATGTTGTGTCTTCTTTCTATAATTTTTTTTTTCTTTTTTGAAACTCGACCTCACTGTGTAGTCGTGGCTGGCCTGGAGCCCACCATATAGACCAGCCTGGTCTTGAATCCACAGACATCCACTTGTCCCAGCCTCACCAGATCCAGCCATTTCTAATCTCTTAGCTTCTGTACCTCTGCCAGTTGTGGGTATTTGTCAATTTCCACCTATTACATATAGAAACTTCTCTGATCAGGGTTGAGAGCTGCATTAATTTATGGGTATAATGATAAGTCATTAGGAGACAGTTTAATACTATGTCCATTTGGCAGCAGAATGGTAGTATGTTCTTGTCTAGGTTCTATGACTTGTCTAGCCACAAGCTTTTGGCATGACAGAGGTGCTAGGTATAGCTTCATCTTATCCAGCAGGCCTTACATTTAACCAAAAAGTGGTTGTTTGCTTCCATCATTTTCATCCCACTATTGTACCAGTGAATATGTCTTTTCAGGCCAATCACTATTGTAACTTTCACGGTTCACATCTGGGTAAGATTTTTCTCCTTTAGTAGCTTGAATAGCAATTTTGCAGCATATGGAAGCTAGTCTGTAGGGATAAAGCTTTCAGGTCACTACTAGATTGGTATCTCCATTCTCTATGATTCCACTATGTGGTATTTTTAGCAATAGAGTCTTCTGTCTTGTTTTAAAGGGTTATCTATAGGTTCTATTGGGTCTCACTTGTCAACAAACCCAAGACAACTAATCCATTCATAGTACTGGGGTTATCTTAGTTACTGTTCTATTGCTGTGAAGAGACACCCTGACTAAGGAAACTTAGAAAGTATTTAATTTGGAGTTTGCTTACAGTTGTAGAGGGTTATTAGTCATCACGGCAGGAACCATGGGGGCTTTATATCTGGATTTTTAGGCATCAGACAGAATATGAGACTTGCTGGTGTAGGCTTTTGAAACCTCAAAGCCCACCCCCAGTGACACACCTCCAGCAAGGCCGTACCTCCTAACCCTGTTTACTGCTCTGTTTGCAGCATGGACCTGGGCATGGGCATGGCACGGGCCATGACTGAAGACCTCTTCAATAGCCAACTTTATTCAAAGATAGGATAATATATACTCTGAGGGTCAGAAAGAGTTACCTGAGTAAAGCATACTATTATTACAAGTTCAATTTTCATGTGGTAAAACATGTTGTTTCATAGACACATATAAACAAATAATAGCAGCTATAATGAGTAATCTGAAGTGAACTCACTCTTGTCCTTGGAAAGCACATTCCAAGAACAGCCCATGTTATGGAGGAATAGACATTATAAGAATCTTGTCTTATTTACTTAGATTCTTCTCACAAGGTCTCAGAAATCTCACATAGCTTCATTTCATGAACTGTGTTCTGATATCCCTTCCTCCCCCTTTATTATCAGGAGTCACAGAATGGTTTTGATTTGAGATGTTGTAGACAAATGTAATTCTCATTTGATGCATGAGTATCCTATAAGCAAATAATCTATAATATTAGAACAGTGGAAGCATTGTCTATAATACTGTGCCATCAAAAACTGAGACCCAAACTATGTCCAGGACTATTAGTTACATTATTATGTTGACCACAGAAATCTAGAGAATAGCTTGAAAAGAGACCCACATGGTTAGTAGTTCTGGTATCTGGTAAAACATAAGCCTGTATATGCCTTCTAATAGGAATACAAATGTTATGCTGTTCTATGCAATTAAGAAGTGATTTAAATCTCAAGGAAAAATTAAACACAGCCCCCTCTCATAGACTCATAACCTCATAGACTCAATAAAACTCATAAATGAGTCTATTATGGTCCCAAGGTCCCAGAGTCATTAGTAAAGTAATTTCTCCTTTGGGTGCATGGGGCCTTAATTTGGCCCCAGTTGAGCAGGCTTGACTTTTGAATATGGTTGATACCTTCTTTTGCCCTTCAGCTGTAGGTTTGCTATCTTTATGGTGATTGCTACTGTGTCCTTGCCCTCTGCTGTTTTCTGGGGCTGGCAGATGGGAAGACGAATCCATAGTGTTTCAGTGGGTCCATCTGCAATGACAGATGCATATCCACCCCTTCCCTGTTTTCTTCTGGAGAAGAAATGTTGCAAGTTAATGCATCAGCTTGCTTATTATCTTCTGCAAGTAAAACCAGAGGGAATAGGGTATGCGAGAGTATGAATCTATTGCTAGAAATAATTCTACAATAGTAAACAGTCTGAAATAATACTTAACTAACTGTAAAAACTGAGTCAAAACAGCCAGTTCCATCTGTTGGGCTGAGGAAAAGGAAGTATTAATAGAATAATGAATATCTGGGCCATCGATCCCTCTCATACTAGTAGATGAGCCACCAATAAAATTAGTATCTGCTTGTGGAATGGGAGAAGGTTGGACAAATTTTGTGATTACAAATTCAGTTCATATGAGAAAATCCAGGGTTTGCTAGCTGAATAATGATTTCCTAAACTTCTACAATAATTTGCAAATGAAATTTGAAAATCCAGAGTTGTGAAACAGTCTTAAAAAATGATTCTTAGTTAAGGGTAATGTAATACAACAAGGACAAAACCCATGTAATTGTTGACATCTGGTTCTCTCCTGCTTTATGAACTGAGCAATTAGCATTTAATGGCCCTTATGGTATAAAGAGATCCATTCCAAAAGTTTATTCTCCCATGCTATAATGTCTGTAGGAGACAGTTTAGTGGGAAAAATAAATAAATTTAAAGGCAGTGAAGGATCCACATGAATCACAAATGCTTCTTTTAGTTTGGATTCAAATAGCTGTAGTTCTTTTCTTGCTTCTTGAGATAATATGTAAGGAATGACCAATGATGCCTCTCCTTCTGGAGTTTTATACATATTGGTTAGTGCAAAATTAAACATTATGATTTTGCTGAAATTGCACTGAAAATACCAAGTTCCTGCGCCTGGAAAAGAATTGGTAAACAAATTCCATTTTCCTGCAGTGCCCTAACTTGCCTTAATTATAAAGGTAGCTTTTTCATAGGTTTTCCTAAATCCTTGTCAGAAAGGAGAGAGAATTCAAGATTAGGTTGATTATTAAATTCTCCACCACTCAGGGTCATTTTCAAGCAATGGAGGATACATATCTAAAGGAGGCTCCAGTAAGGGAGCTGAGGGAAATGGCATAGTTGCTGGTGGATTTGGTTTTACTTTCGAGCCTGAACTGGGAAAATAAAGTTCACACCTGAGTAAAGTATACAATCATAAGGACGAGCTGTGCATGACAAATACACCTTCATAGAAACATATAAACAAATAATAGCCAGGGGAAAATCTCTTTTGCCAATTTTAAGGTTTTTGTATTCATTCAAGATATTGGTCATAAGTATTTGGACCCAAAATTGAACAGAGATCTTTTTCCCTTGTTATTGTTGCCTCTTCAGTATTGTTTCAAACACTGTCCTGTACTTCTTTATCTAAAGTTCCTTCTTCTGGAAACCAGGAATTAAATCATAAACAATGTACAAGTAATCTAATAGTTGTGATTTTGATACTTGTCTCCTCCTTTCTTTAAGGAATGATGCAAAAGCTTGACATAAGGCAAAGCCTTCCCTGGTTTCTGTTCCATTATGCTCACTCACTCCTTCTGTGAGGGTCCCCACTCTCTTATTTCATAGCTGACTTCAGCTTTCTGATTCCTGGTGCTCTAGCTGACAACATGAACCTGGGAGAGCAGGGCCTGAGAGGTGAACTAAAGTCTCATGAAATAGCCAACTTTATTAGAGCATCAGATAATCTAAACTCTAAGGGTTAAGAAGAGTCACTTGAATAAAGTATACAATCACAGGACCAGCTCCACATGGCAAAAACATGTTTTTCCGTAGAGGCATATAAAGAAATAATAGCCAGTTGCAATGAATAATCTGAAGTTGGAGGGGCATGAAAGCACATTCCAAGAACAATCCATATTATGGAAGAATAGAGGTTACAAGAATCTTGTTTTGTTTACTTGGAGTTTTCTCACAAAGTCTCAGAAGTTTCCTCACACAGCTTCATTTATGGATCGTGTTCTGAACCTTTTTAAACAGTCCACCAACTGCGAATCAAACATTCAAGCATGAGTCTATGGGGGCCAATCCTTTTTTTTTTTTTTTTTTTAAAGATTTATTTATTTTTATGTATATGAGTACTCTGAAGCTGTTCAGATAGTTATGAGCCTTCATGTGGTTGTTGGGAATTGAATTTCGGACCTCTGCTCCCTCTGGTTGGCCCCACTCGCTCCAGTCCAAAGATTTATTTATTATTATAAATAAGTAGCTGTCTTCAGACAAACCAGAAATGGGCTTCCATATCTTATTATAGGTGGTTGTGAGTCACCATATGGTTGTTGGGATTTGAACTCAGGACCTTTGGAAGAGCAGTCAGTGCTCAGTGGTTAGCTGAGCCATCTCACCAGCCCCCTATAGTGGCCATTCTTATTCAACTCACCACAAGGGCTTTTATTACTGTATGATGTCTAGAAGGGGTGTTGTTACCTCTATCAAAAAGAGAGGTTGTTATTCTGTATCCCAAGATGATCTACAACTCACAATGTAGTTAGTACAGGCTGACCTCAAACTCAAGGTATTGTTTCTACTTTAGTCTCCCAAGTCTTAGGATTCCAAGAATGAGCTACCACATCTGGCTTCAGTTAGGTCTTCAACTTTGAAATAGTTTCATTCAGAGAATGATCATACACACACACATACACACACAGACAAACCAAGTACATTTATGAATTTATTGGTTTAGCAAATACTCAGCAAAGTTAACAAATTCTTAATATAAGTGTTTAAAAGAATACCTTCTGAACCGGGCAGTGGTGGCACATGCCTTTAATTCCAGCACTTGGGAGGCAGAGGCAGGTGGATTCCTGAGTTCGAGGCCAGCCTGGTCTACGGAATGCGTTCTAGGACAGCCAGGGCTACACAGAGAAACCCTGTCAAAAACAAACAAACAAACAAACAAACAAACAAACAAACAAAATCCTACTGAATCTTGGCAGCATTCTAGATACACAGATTTGTAGCTAGCTTCTGGCTTTAATAAAGCTTTTGGAGTGGTATACTAGTTACCCTTCTGTAGCAGTACTTTTCATAAATAAATCCCAGCTGCAGGCTCATTACCTGCCTCTATGTTTAACTTCCTGAATGAAAGACACACACACCACCTTTTTTTAAAAACAATTTTTATTAGATATTTTCTTCATTTACAATTCAAATGCTATCCCGAAAGTCCTTTATACCCTCCCCTTGCCCTGCTCCCCAACCCACCCACTCCTGCTTCCTGGCCCTGGCATTCCCCTGTACTGGGGCATATAATCTTTGCAAGACCAAGGGGCCTGTCTTCCCAACGATGGCCAACTAGGCCATCTTCTGCTATATATGCAGCTAGAGAAACGAGCTCAGGAGGTACTGGTTAGTTCATATTGCTGTTCCTCCTATAGGATTGCAGACCTCTTCAACTCCTTGGGTACTTTCTCAAGCTCCTCCAATGGGGGCCCTGTGTTCCATCCAATAGATGACTGTGAACATCCACTTCTGTATTTGCCAGCCATTGGCATAGCCTCACAAGAGACAGCTATATCAGGGTTATATCAGCAAAATCTTGCGGGCATATGCAATAGTGTCTGCATTTGGTGGTTGATTATGGTATGGATCCCAGGATGGGGCAGTCTCTGGGTGGTCCTTCCTTCTGTCTCAGCTCCATACTTTGTAACTCCTGAAGTAGGTATTTTGTTTCCCATTCTAAGGAGGGACGAAGTATCCACACTTTGGTCTTCCTTCTTGAATTTCATGTGCTTTGCAAATTGTATCTTAGATTGTCTAAATTTCTGGGCTAATATCCACTCATCAGTGAGTGCATATCATGTGAGTTCTTTTGTGATTGGGTTACCTCACTCAGGATGATATCCTCTAGATATCCTCCAGGAACACTGTGGAAGAAGAGTCAGAAAGAATATAAGATGGCCAGAAGTGTCCTGTAGCTCTGTCCTCCTAATGGAAACATTCTTTCCTAGAGTCTAGAGAGAGGCTCTTTAAGTTGAGAAGCTTACAAAATTATATGACTCAAAAGCTCAGAAAGTTATAAGGCTCCCAAGTCCCTTTCCCAAGGTCATATAAGCAGTAAACAATTGTCAGCAGAGAGGATCCTCCGTAGAACCAGTCTGTAAGTTGGACAAAGACTTCTAGGGATATAAATTTTAGTGAATTATCACCCATACTGGTGTGGGCTTTTCAGTGATACAGCTCCCTTTAAGTAACCGCAATAAGCTCCATTGTCTTTGTTATTCATGCAACAGGAATAAAAATATGTGCTTGTTATTTTGAGTCTGGCTAGTTTTATTGAACAAGTTCATCTCCAGTTCCATTCATTTTCCTGCATGTCTTAGGGTTACTATTTCTGTATTGGAACACCATGACAAAAAGCAGTTTGGGGAAGAAAGTATTTATTTGGCACTATATTTATTTACATTTTAAATGTTATCCCCTTTCCTAGTTTCCCCTCCGAAAACCTCCTATCTCTTCTCCCCTCCCCCTGTTCACCAACCCACCCACTCCCACTTCCTGGTCCCTATATTGGGGCATAGAACCTTCACAGGACCAAGGGCCTCTCCTTCCATTGATGGCTGACTAGGCCATCCTCTGCTACATATGCAGCTTGAGACATGAAGTCCACCATGTGTTTTCTTTGGTTGGTCGTTTAGTCCCAGGTAGCTCTGGTGGGATTGCAAGCTTGTACAACCACTCTGGAAATCAGTCTGGTGGCTCCTCAGAAAATTGGACATGGTACTACCGGAGGATCCAGCAATACCTCTCCTGGGCATATATCCAGAAGATGTTCCAACTGGTAATAAGGACACATGCTCCACTATGTTCATAGCAGCCTTATTTATAATTTCCAGAAGCTGGGAAGAACCCAGATGTCCCTCAACAGAGGAATGGATACAGAAAATGTGTTACATTTACACAATGAAGTACTACTCAGCTATTAAAAGCAATGAATTTATGAAATTCTTAGGCAAATTGATGGATCTGGAAGGTATCATCCTGAGTGAGGTAACCCAATCACGAAAGAACTCACATGATATTCACTCACTGATAAGTGTATATTAGCCCAGAAACTTAGAATACCCAAGATACAGTTTGCAAAACACATACCGCCTTTATCTCTTGATATCCCTTAAACAGTGCAACAGCTGGGCCACTTCCTAACATCTACCTCCTGCCGATAATCCCAATATATTACTTACTAAAATCTATATTCTATCATGCCTCCCCTGGACCCAGAGGGCTGCCCAAGTGGGCTGCACTCTCCTGGCTTCTTCACATCCAGCTATGCCTCCCTGTCTTCCACCATTCTCAGGCATGGTGTCTCTCCTCTCCTTCTTCCGGCATGGCCTGGTGGATCTCCTTCTTCCTCTTTCCTCTCTGTCTCAAGTCTGGGAATCCTAAAAGTCCCACTTCTGTCTGCTCTGTCCAATCATTGGTTGCTAGCATCTTTATTTACCAATCAGAACCCACTGGGGGCAGGGTCCCTCAGTTTCTTATGTGCTAGCACTTGGGTAAGCAGTTTTGGGGACCAAAATTAATGTTATAATACAAGCAGCATTAGGCCAAATCCACTTCCTATGACAAAATACTATACCAAGTCAAGCTAAGGAAGAAAGATTATTTTGGGCATATGGTTCTAGAGTGGTAGAAGTCTGCCATGGCAGAGTGAAGGAATTGGTAGCAAGCAGCAGGTGTGGTGGCTGGAGCAAGATGTTGAGAGTTCATATCTTGAACAAAGCGTATAGCAGAGTGTGAATTGGGAATGGCAGGAGTCTTTAAACTCTCAGAGTCTGCCTCTAGTGATTTACTTCCTCAAAAAAAACTACCTCCTACATGTACCCAAATAGTGCCACCGATTGGGGCTAAGTGTTCAAATAAATGAAACTATGGGAAACATTTTCCTTTAGATCACCGTGAGTAATCAGATAGAACCTCGCTGAGTAACATAGGTGTCTCAATAATTCCAGTACATGTGAAGTGCTGTTAAATGCTGTATATAATACAAAAAATAGAAGGCACAAGCAGAGGGAATAGCTAGCTGACTAGGAACTCTGTATGTGATTTTTTTTTTTTTCATTTGAGGTAGGTACAAGGGTTAGTTGGAGTTTTTTCATGTGGGTGTGGGGAGGGAGGGAAGTGTATTTTGGGTAGAGGAAATAATGTGTACAAAAGCACAAAGTCAGCATATGGGAAATTACAGATGAGCAACATCTTGTAAGTGGGGAATCATTGTCTAGTCTGGGAAGTAGAACTGGCAAAAGTAAGCAGAAAGTTATAGAGAGTTGAGACTCTGTGCTCTAAATATGATTGGAATATTTTCAGATGCCCACTGTGTTTAGAATGCTAGTAGCACTGTGGAGATGGAGTTGGAAGTCAGTGAGCCAATAGGCAGGCCATCATTAGGATTCTAGTGGAGCCATGGTGCTGTGGTATGTAAGGACTATTACAATTTTTCAGAATTAAAAAGAAATACTGTGTGTGTGTGTGTGTGTCGGTGTGTATGAACATACACATGTGTCTACAAGTACAATGGAGGTCAGAAGAAATTGTTGAATCCCTTGGACTGGAGTTAGAGACAGTTGGAATCAATTTGAGTCCTCTGCAAAAGCAGCCAACACTCTAAATTTCAGAACAGCCTCTAGCCACCTGCCCTAGAATCTTAAAGAAAATGTTTAGGGTTTTTTTTTTTTTTAGTTTTTGTGTTTGTGCTGGCACACATAGGGCTGGCATATTGACCCAGCAGGTAAAGGTACTTGTCATCAAACTTGATAACTTGAGTTTGATTTCTAGGACCCACGTGATGGAAGGAGAAAGCTAGTTTTTAAAGTTGTTCTTTTAATCCATGTCTATATGTCATGGCATTGGAGTACTCCTACATGTATATACAAATAAGTGATAAGTATATAAGTAAGCAGGAAATTATAAGGAAATGAAAAAGGAATTGCATAAAGATGTTGTTCATATCTTAACATCCAGAGATATTATATATTAAATTTTTTGTGCTAATTAATTACTTAATTAAATCATTGTCTTTGAGAATAGAATAAAATGAAAAGCATATTTTTCTACTTGGGGTGTTTCTGTTTTGTTTTGTCTGTTTTTTTTAACTTTATCTGCATTTATTTCATGCTGAATTTATTCCCAGGCCATGAGTTTTTGTTTCTTCAGTTTCTTCTGGGATATCTTTTTCTTCTGTGCAACCTCTTCTTCTGGCTTTGGAACGATCTGTTCCTTCTCAGTGAGGATCATCTCAATGTGGCAGGGGAGCTCATGTATGGGTTAATCCAGCCATGACCTCTGTAGGTTCGTCAGCGCATCTGAGGGGCCTTGTTCACCTGGATGTGTTCAATGACCAGAGAGTCTATGTCTAAACCCTTAAGTTCAGCATTGCTCTCTGCATTTTTAAGCATGTGCGGCAAAAATTCAGCACTCTTTTTTGGCCACCGTCCCTGTGTCCACCCCCACTGCTTGGCCTGGGCGCACCTACCGACTCCACCATTATACCGCTGGAATGACACACATTGCTTCTTTAGAGTGACATCTTTCAGATACTTGGTGGCTTTGCGGATATGCATACCCTTAATGGCTTGGGCGGTTTCCCCAGTGTTCTTAAAGTGAACACGAAGGTTTGAACCTCTTTGATTTGCATGATTTTGTGGGGTTTTCTGGGTCAAGAGAGTAGCGAACCATCTTGGCAGGCGACCTCTGGCTGCTTCCAGGAAGAGCTGTTTTGTCTGTTTTAAGGCTATAATATCTGCCCTCAAATTCTGCCATTCTTTGTTGAAGTCAAAGTTGAAAGCAAACCTTCCTTTCCCCCTACTTTCTTTTCTTTAGGAACTGACTAAATTCAGCTTATGTCATTTCCTCAGAGACATCTGGCCCAGCTTGGTTAGCATACTGGGTCCCTTCATTTTAAGTTGATAATGTGAAGTTTAAAAGGGACCTTCAGGCTGGTGATCTCCAGCTTTGTAAGCTTCAGTCATACACATTGCTAAACGGGTCATCACTAAGATGCTTCAAAAGCATCTGTAAGTTATGCAGTTTGGGAATTTAATCCAGTGGGCAGAAACCAGTATTTTATATTATCATTAATTTCATCACATATTTATTTTTATCTGTCTCTCTGTCTCTCTCTCTTTCTCTCTCTCTACCTAGCTAGCTAGCTAGCTACCTACTTACCTACCTACCTAGTGCATTTGTGTGTGTCCGTGTGACCATGTGGCCATGTGTCTGTGTCTATGTGAGTGCGTGGCACTCATGTGGAGGTTAGAGGACAACTTGGAGGAGTCAGCTTTTTTTGTTTTGGGAATCAAAGTCCAGTTGTCTGCTTGACAACAGGCACCTTTACCCACTAAGTTATCTCAGTGGCTCCAAAAAATGAGTTTTAGTAGGTTTAAAGAATTGATAAGTAGAAAGGAGAGGGAAATTAAACATATAAATTCCTTAAGATGGGGTAATGAGCATAGAAAGGACAGAGACTCGGGAGATGGCTGACTCAAGGAGCTGGAAAAAGCTATAGTTTATGATGATTATTTCAAAATAGCAAATAATGAATGAATTCTACATAGCAAGCATATGAATTGTGTTTTCTTTTTTTGTTTTGTTTTTCTTTTTTTAAGACAGGTTTTCTCTCTGTAGCCCTGACTGTCATGGAACACACTCTGTAGACCAGGCTGGCCTGGAACTCAGAAATCTGCCTGCCTCTGCCTCTCAAGTGCTAGGCCCAAAGGTGTGCGCCACCACTCCCTGGTGAATTTTGTTTTCTTACTTTCTGTATTTGGTCACAAATAAACCATGGAGCTCTTTCTCATCTTTCTGTGCTACCATAATGTGTATGTAAATGTAAATGTATGAACATCTTTACTAGGCTGCACTTCACTGGTTTCTAAATGTAATTAGGAAGCACGGCTACACTGGCAAATTTGGAATCACTTCTGATCATTGTGGTTTTCCCAGGCAGGTTAAACAAGCATGGAATGATTAGCCCCAGGCTTAATGTGCCATTCAAGAAGCTGGAAAAATGGCAGAGTAAACCACTCTCATCTATTAGCTGGTTTTTATTGTATGACAGTTTCAGCTGGCATTATGGACCATGAAAAGCCAAGACAAAAGAATACACATGTGGGGGAAATCCTTGACTTTTCTTTATTTTGCTCTGTACAGCATAAATATAAATAAAATGCCTCTGTGAAGTCTGTAAAACAACAAACAAACAAACAAAAAAGCAACCAAAAATCATGGAGCCTGGTGTAATGGCACACACCTATAATTCCAGCCTCTAGGAGCACTTGGGATGCTGAGAGAGAGAGGAGCTAAACTTTCAGACTAGCCTTATCTATATAGCAGGACCTTGTCTCAAAAGATGAACCATAGTTCTTATCTTTCATATCCTACTACTGTGAAGAAATGAAAAAATAGTATGAGATAATTTCTGAGTTATTTTAGTTATGGGTTAATGCTGTGTTTTGCATAGACAATGACAGTTGGAAGAATTATACTATTCTTAGCTAAAATCTTATGAGTAGACTGGCAAGATGGGTCAGTGGTTAGGAGCTGTTCTTCTAGAGGTTCTGAGTTCAATTCCCAGCAACCACATGGTGGCTCAGATTCTTGTAGTATCTAAAGCTGTTTGAGTCTGAATATTTGTTGTCACTATACAATATTATGTATGTGGATTAAAAAGTCAAGCTGAAACATATTTAAATCCTGTTATATGTGTCCAAAGTGACTAATTATTTTCAGTGGTTCCTGATAGCACAGGCAACTTTGGCATATTGATATCTTGCTTTATTTAAACTTGAGGATGATAAACTCTGTGGTAGTTTAGACTTAAGTTCGGCTTTATATGAAAAGCATTTATTTTTTTTGTTTGTTTGACCAAATCATCATTAGACTGTTGGATTAAACATTGTGACCAGTTGTGTGTGATGTCATTTGTGTTAGTAACTGTGGCACCCCTGACTTTTCCATAGCTTCTGCTAATCAGGTTCCTTGAAGATAATATTTTCAGTGATCTGAAAACTCTTGCCTTTCAGGCTCTATACAGGGAAAGGAGGAGGGAACCCACCAGACAAAGGCTGGAGTTTTAGGTTTCTTTGCTTTATAACTTTCCGGTTACATGCAGCACTATTTTCATCTCTGCTCAAGGGTTAAGCTACAGGGTAGCCATGTGTAGTGCTCTATGCCTATAATTCCTAGTACTTGGGATTTGGAGGTGGGGGGGTGGTTAGGGCTTCCAAGACCGTGCTCTGTTACATAGTGGCTTCAAAGCCAGCCTGGGGCACATGAGAGTCTCTCCTCAAGAAACAAAAACTAAGCAAGATAGTTTAGCAGGTAGAGATACTTATGACTGAGCCTAACATCATGAGTTCCACCCTCAAGACTTAAAGGTTAGAAGAGAGCTCACTCCCACAAGTTGCCTTCTGACCTCCACATGTGTGCTGTGACATATGCATGTACACACACACACACACATAGTTATTTTATGTTACTTTATTTAATTGAAACTATTATCTTAAGTGTATGCTCTAATATTTAAGACTAAGATCCAATCCAGCCCTGAAAAACACTTGTTAATAATTTAGAGGACATATTTCTTAGGAATTTCTTCTAAGAAGAAACTCTTCCAAAAAATCACAATGCTTAAAAAACAAAATGCTACATATCTAAATAATTTTAGTTATATTTACATACTCTGGAACTAATGACAATACTCCTGCCTTAGCCTCCTAGGTGCTAGGATCAAGGCATGACCCACCATACTAAGGTATTTGTAACCACTTATTATTTTGTTTTGAAGTGTGTGTGTGTGTGTGTGTGTGTGTGTGTGTGTGTGTGTGTGTGTGTAAATGTTTTGCCTGCATAGTGCCTGTAGAGGTCAGAAGGCAGCGTTGGATCCCTTAGAATTGGAGTTAAAGTTGTAAGCAACCATGTGAGTGCTGGGAATTGAATCTGGCTCCTCTGCAAGAACAAGTGCTCCTAACTGATGATTTGTCTCTTCGGTCCCATTTTTTAAAATTATATATATTTTTTATTCATCTTGTATGTGATTGGGGCATACACATAGGTCAGAGGACCCAGTTCTGCAGTGTGGGTCTTAGGGATTCAACTCAGGTTATTCACTTGCTTGGTGACAAGTACCTTTACATACTGAGCCATTTTGCCAGCCATAGTATTTTTTTTTTTAATTTACTTTTTTTTTTTTATTAGTTTACGTATGTGTGGGAGACATATAAGCTTGCCTGTGTGTGCTTGCTTGGCATCTAGGGGAGGGGAGGACTATACTGGTTACAGATACTTCAGGGCCACACCTGGATTTTTACATGGGTACTAGATGTCCACACACAGCTTCTCATTCTCGAACAGCAAGTATTCTTATCAACTGAGCCATCTTTTCCATCCAGTTTTAGGCATTTTTAGGTAAACAGTTGAGTAGTGTTAAATTTAATCCCTATTGTTGTAAAACTGAACTTTTTCATCTTGGAAATTTGAAACTGAACCCATAGTAGTTCTTTTTTTCTTCCTTTTGGTTCCTATAACCATCCTACTTCTGTTTTCATGAAACTTAACTAGCTTCTTCCTAGGCATAGAATTGTCTAGGATTTATCATTTTGTGATTGGCTTATTTCATTTGTCATGATTTCCTCTAGGCTCATTCATGTAGCTTGTAATAAGTTTCTTCCTTTTAAGGCTATATATAATAGTCTATTGTGTATCATTGTTATATTTTGTTATTACTGTTTTTTTTGTTTGTTTTTGTTTGTTTGTGTTTTGAGACAGAGTTTCGTTGTGTAGCTCTGACTGTCCTGGAACTTGGTAGACCAGGCTGGCCTTGAATTTAGAGATCTGCATGCCATTGCCTTATGAATGCTGGAATTAGAGGTGTGTGCCATCATGCCGTACTTCTTCCTCTATTGTTGTTGTTGTTATTACTATTATTATTATTATTATTATTATTATTATTATTATTTGGCTTTTCAAGACAGGATTTTTTTGTGCAGTCCTGGGTGTCCTGGAACTTACTCTATAGACTATACTGGCCTTGAACTCAGAGATACACCTGCCTCTGCCTCCAGAATGTTGGGATTAAAGGCATTCACCACATTGACCAAAAATGGTCAGCTCAGGACCATTTTTCAAGGTTTGTTATTTTTGACAGCAACCAACAGGCACCCAGAAAGGAAGGAAGGATACTTAAGATAACCATTACCCCTGTGGATGTGATTGTTTTGCCTGCTTGTATGTCTGTGCACCACATTAATGCAGAGCCTAATGAGACCAAAAGAGGGTGTTAGATCCAGTGAACTGGAGTTACAGATGGCTGTTAGCCACAGTACGTATTTTGGGAAACAAACTTGGGAAAGAGGAGTAAATGCTATTGACTTCTGAGCCATTTCTCCAGCCCCAGGATGATCTGTTTTGAAGTTGTTTTTGAGGTACTTTAGAACATTATCAAATAATAAAATGAATTAGAATATTAATAATTGCAATTTGACTCCTTCCTAGATGTTCTTGTAAATAGTTGCTGTAACTTGGGTGAAGTGACACAGGCCTGTAGTCTACTTGGGAGGCAGAGGTAGGAAGATTGCCATGGGTTCAAAGCTTTTTCCCATTGCTAGTTCTAATCCAGGCTTTTTCGCATTGCTAGTTCTAATCCAGGCTTTTTTGCATTGCTAGTTCTAATCCAGGCTTGGCTAGAGTGATACCCCACTTCACTCCCCACAAAGGAAAACAAAACCCAGAACAAAACAATAACAAAAGATCTACTAGATATGGTGATGCATGCCTTTAATCCCTGATACCATGTTTAAAATTACATTAAAATAGAGCTAGAGATGCATAGCTCACTGGTAGTGTACTTACCTAGCAAGTGGGAGAACTTGGGCTCTATCCCTAGCACCTGGGAAGGGTTTTGCCTAAAATGTTCAATCCCCAGTACCACCAAAAACTTGGAAAGAGAAAGACCAAATGATTCTTTATTAATTATGCTAGTGAGCATAACTAAATGAGTTCTTAAAAATATTGAAATAAGATATTTTGCATCTTCAAGTGTTCAATTTATTTGTTTGTTTTTTGCGAAATTCCCTCTGTAGACTAGGCTGGCCTCAAACTCAAAGAAATCTAACTGCCTCTGCCTCCCAAATGCTGCTGGGATTAAAGGAATGTGCTACTATTGACTGGCCTCAAGTGTTCATTTTATAAGGTTCTATTTTTCTCTTTTCAGTTTTTAAATATTTGAGATATTAACACTATTTTTCTACAAGATATATAGAAATGGGGTAGTTTTCAACAACTTTCTTAGATCATGAAAAGGAATTTTGATTCTAGTCCTTGGTCTTAGTCTAGATAACACAGATTTGATCTATCAGGCAACAGAGTGGACAGAGTCAGTGGTATGCTTTATTGTGAATTCACATTTCTTTAATCCTTTATTAGCTGTCCTGATTGCAGGCCCATGTCTGTGATGTTCTTAGCTGTATTGTGACATCACAAACTCCACCATGACGGAACCTAGCTACGCACTGGAGCTGGTCTACTAGGTGCTGATCGCATGCTGTGCTACAACACTGTGAGGTTTCCCCAGTATAAGTGTCATTATTAGAACTTGTTTTAAAGTTCCAAATTCAAGTGAGGCTATCAATCGCATCACCTTACACTGTTTCTTCAGATTAACTACTGTCTTTAGTGGGTTTTCAGTGGATGTGGTGGCATCAGCATAACCTATGCTTCAGACATCCTATAGAAGAAGATTATTCTTCAGGGGATCTGGATAAAAAGGTAAATTTTTATTTGCTGTGAGTTCATTATATACGTTTTTAAAGCCTCAGAAAAAGTCTCAAACTATAAAGTAGAATATACACCACCTTTATGTTTTTAACTTAATTTTGAGAAGGATGCCTGTTTGATTTTTGGAATGGGATATATACACTTTAGACTCTCCCCATGACTTTTACTTTCTCTTCATTTAGGATTTCTATGCCAATGTCTCCTCTCCTTTGACACTTGATCATTTCTTTCCATATTTCTCTGCTGCATCACTTTCTAATTCCTTGCCTTTATTTATTTATTTTTTTTGAATTGAACACTACCCAAAATATTTGTTTTACCAATTGCCTTTTTACTTTCTGAATTGGGAATGCAGGGATTTGCATGTTTTCTGCTTAATTCCCACTGGCTGAGCACTGGTCCATGAAACCCTGAGCAAGTGCCCAGAAAGTACTGTTAACAGAAGAGTCAATTAAATAACAAATGTGGCATATTCTTGTGAATATTTTATTGTAAAATTGTTTTAGGGGCCGGGGAGAGAAGATGGGTCGGGGTAAAGGCACTGACAACTGAGTTCAATTTCCTGATCCACATGGTGGAAGGAGAGAAGCAACTCCTGCAAGTTGTCCTCTGAGCTCCATGTGTGTGCTCATTCACACATACATATATGTTTAAAAAATTGTTGTAGGCCAGCCTGAGAGATGGTTCAGCAGTTAAAAGTACTTGTTACTCTCCCCTCGCTGCAAATACTTGGTTTTCTCTTTACTACTTTTTCTCATTGCACTTTGGAAGATCTCTCAGGTTATAGCTTACTTGCAAATCTGCTCATTTCTACTTAGACATTACAAAATTAAATTTTATCTACATAGCACTTGTTCTTACAGAGATTTTTTTCCAGCGTCCACATGATGGCAAAAAAATTTACAGTTCCTTTTGACCTGTACGTGACGCACACATGTGATGCACATACCTAAGTGCAGGCAAAACATTCATGTATGAAATAACCTAGTCTAAAAATGTTTGTTTTAGGTCGTACACAATGGCCACATGTCTATATTCTTAGTACTTAGGAGGCTGAAATAGAAGAATTGCAAATTTGAGGCCTTCCTCAACTACATAGCAAGGTCGGGTCTCATAAACACAAAAGGAACAAACAAAAATAATAGTAGCTTTAGAATAAATCTTGATGTATATAAGAGATATTTCTTTGTTTTTGTCTGCATATTTTAGTTCAAGTGCACCTTATTGTCTTCCTATAAGTAATTTTATTTTTTGTCTTTTGATCTAACTTTAAAAATTTGATTTACTTTTGAGACATGGTTGTCTTATACAGCTTAGGCTAGTTTTAAACCTGCAGTATACTGCATCTCCCTCCTTACTGTTGCGAATTTGGGGTGTGCTGCCAGGCCTAGTTTACTAATTCCCCAGTGTTCCCAAAATGTCTTTAGAGCTTTTGCATGCTGTAAGTGATTACATATGTCTATGAATTCTTCTCTTGATATTATTCAAATATGGGACCAATTATGATTCAGTAGTGTATTGTTTAGTCTTCACAGGTTTGCATGCTTTCTGTAGTTTCTCTTGCTGTTGATAACTAGCTTTGTTCCATCAAAGTTAGGTTGAATACAAGATGGTATCACACTTTACCTATTATAAATTTTGGCTTCCAGCACTCACATAGTGGCTTACAACTATGTCTTCTTCTGACCTCCATAAATAACAAGAATACACATGGTGCATATGCATATATTGTTGATACTTGTTTTGTGTCCTAATATGTGATCAGCTTTTTAGAAAGTTTCATGGGCTTCTGAGAAGAATGTACGTTCTTTAGAGTTTGGATGGAACATTCTGTAGATATCTGTTATGTCTGTTTGACTTAAGATATCCTTTAACTCCAGTGGATTTGTTTTGTTTTGTTTTGTTTTTTTGGTGTTTTTTTGGGGGGAAGGGTGCTCAGTTTTTGTCAGGATGACCTGCTACTAGTAAGAGTGAGGTGTTGAAGTCACCTACTATGTTATATCACTGTAATGAAGTTAATCTGTGGTTTTAGATCTAGCAATATTTGTTTTCTGAAATTGAGTGCATCTGTTATGGTATGCTTTTGTTTAGAATTGGGAGTATTCTCTTGGTGGATTGTTCTTATAGTGAATATGAAGTGACCTCATCTCTTCTGGCTAGTTTGAGTTTGAAGTTTGTTTAGTTAGACATTAAATTTGCTATGCATATTTATTTGTTACATTTCCTTGGAATACATTTTTTCATTCTTTTATTTTAAAGTAGTGTCTATTATTGATGATGAGGTTTAGATGGGTCCTGTTTTCTAATCCAGTCTAATAGTCTGTGTATATTTATTGGGGGAGTTGAGACCACTAATATTAAGAGTAGTTTCAACTCAATTAAGACCACTAATATTAAGTGATATGTTAATATGTTAATGTTAATATATAATTGAGAGATGTGTATTATTTGTATATTGTTTCTATGTTGTTTTCTTAGACATCTTCTGAGTAACCATTGGAATTATTACTTGTGACCTCCTGGGTGTGCTTATCCTTTTCTTCAGACTGGAGTATTCTTCTAATAATTTCTATAGAGCTGGCTTAGGAATCATAAATTCCTTTAACTGTTTTTGTCATGAAAAGATTTTATTTCTCCGTCAATTTTAGTAGATAATTTGGTTGGGTATAATGTTTGGATTGACAATTTTGGTGTTTCAAAACTTGGAATACATTGAAAAGCCAAAAGATTTGCTGAACAATCAGGTAATCTGTTTATGGGTCTGCCTGTATAAGTGTCATGACCTTTCTGCCTTACAGATGTTGATCCCTTTATTTTGTGTTTTTAAAGTTTTAACTATAATATTTGTGGGGAGGTTCTTTTTTGGCCCTGTATATTTGGAGTTCTGTAGGTCTCTTGTACTTGGGTGGGTATTACTTTTTCTAGGTTTGAGAAATGTTCTTCTCTGATTTTTGTTTTGTTTTGGAGGCCAAGTCTCAGTATGCAATACTAACTGGCCTGGAACTCACAGTATAGAGCAAGCTTGCTTTGTGCTCACAAACATCCACCTGCCTCTACCTCCTGGATGCTAGTATTCAAGGCTGTTTGATATGATGCCCAGGCCCTCTGTGATTTTATTGAAAATATATTCTATGCCTTCAATGTGATAGTGTCCTTTTAGTCCCACAATCCAGGTTAGATCTTTTCTTGGTGTCCTACTTTCTCTTCATATATATTTCAGAATTTCTCAATTGACCTCTGCCTTGTCCTCCAAGCCCAGAGTCTCTGTTTTCCTATGGTCCATTCCATTGGTTAGGCTTTCCACTAAGATATATATTTGGCTTATTGAGTTTTGCATTTCTAGAATTATTTCAGTTGTGCTTTTCGTCAGCAATTCTGTCTGTAAAATTCTGTTTTCATATCTTGGATTGCCTTCTTTTTTGTTGTTGTTGTTTTTTTGAGACAGGGTTTCTCTGTGTAGCCCTGGCTGTCCTGGAACTCACTTTGTAGACCAGGCTGGCCTGGAACTCAGAAATCTGCCTGCCTCTGCCTCCCAAGTGCTGGGATTAAAGGCATGCACCACCACCGCCCGGTTGGATTGCCTTCTTTACTTCATTCATGTCAGTGTTGTTTGCTCTTGGAATATACTCATGCCTTCTATGAGTTGTTTGAACGTTATTATAATAATTCTTCTGAATTCTTTGGAAATTCTTCCAAGTCGCTTTCATTAGGTTCCATTAGGAACCTAATTCCATTAGGGAATTTACTTGTGGGGGAACCTTGTCATCTTGGTTTCTGATTTTGTTTGTGCACTTGGACTTGTGCATCTAGAGTAGTATGTTGGTTGTGACTTCCTTCCTTCCTTCCTTCCTTCCTTCCTTCCTTCCTTCCTTCCTTCCTTCCTTCCTTCCTTCCTTCCTTCCTCTTTATGCTGTCTCTCTGTCTTTTTTTCATTGTCATCCCTCAGAGGAGGTATTTATAGTATTCAGGAAAGGACTTAGTAGTAGGTCTGAGAGGCCAGCTTTCTACAGGAAGAATATGAGCAGCATAGGTGAGTCTAAGCAGAGGAAGCTGGATCTCCTATTTGCTGCAGGAGGCTGTGCAGAATGGCTGGGGACTGTAGGGTGGCTCTAAAGCTGGAGGCAATGACCAGCACTTGGAGTGTGGTTTCTGGGTGGTTTAGATGGACCAAAGTTTGGTAAGTGGGATGCAGGAGGCCACAGGGTCTAGGCTCCAGGTGAAAGTTGTTCCTGGACAGTGCTGCCATGTGAGCTTTTAAGAGTAATAGGGATGAAATTTAAGATCATTAACTCTGTACAATTACAGGCTTAGGGCTTATCACTTCCCAGCATTCTCAAAGCTAGTGAGCATATAGAATGGCAGTTTTACAGATCTAAGTGCTTTCTTGATTAAAAAGATCCATCTAAAGTCTAGCATCAAGGATACATTATTTGTGTTCTAGGAGTTTAATGATGTCTCGCTTTTGCACCCCCAGAGTTTGGCCATAGCAGAAGTATCATTGCAGAATTCACTTAGCTTACCTGTAGAGTTTTGAGGTCACAGCCTGTGTTGGTGGGAACTTACAACTTGTTTTAGTTTTTGTTTGTTTGGTTTTCCTGAGACGGTCTCTCTATGTACTTCTGGCTGGCCTGGAACTCACTATGTAGACCAGGCTGGCCTCAAATTCACAGAGATCTGTCTGCCTCCTGAGGGCTGACATGCAAAGGCATGCACCACCATACCCAGCCCAGGTATTCTTTAAAAGATAATGATTTTATGTTATTTATTTTGTGTGTATATGGGTGTGAGCACATGTATACCATGGTGTATGTAGAAATCAAAGAACAACTATGAGAGTTGGTTATGGTCTTCCATGATGGAGTTCCAGGATCAGACACAAGTCATCAATCTTGACAGGAAGGGGCTTTACTCACTGAGTTAGCTTGCTCTACGTCAGGTATCTTGACATTAAAACTTTTGATAAATATATGGAGTTCTGAGAATTACACTTGAAAGATAAAGCGCCGGGCGTGGTGGTGCACGCCTTTAATACCAGCACTCGGGAGGCAGAGGCAGGCGGATTTCTGAGTTCGAGGTCAGCCTGGTTTACAAACTGAGCTCCAGGATAGCCAGAGCTATACAGAGAAACCCTGTCTTGAAAAATCAAAAAAAAAAAAAAAAAAAAAAAAAATATAAAGCAACTGAAAGCATGTTCTATAACTATTTGTATATGTATATACTTATATATATGATGTATACTCATAGCATATATATATACCTAGTATAATTATATATATATAATTATAAAATATAATATATAATTATATATATATATATATATATATATATATATATATATATATATACTAGTTTTATGTCAACTTGACATAACCTGAAATCATCTGAGTGGAGGGAACCTTTATTAAGATTAATGCCTCCATAAGATGAGCCCGTAGGCAAACCTGTGCAACATTTTCTTAATTAGTGATTGATGTGCTAGGGCCTAGCCCATTATGAGTGGTAACAGTCCTGGTGATCTTGGGTTCTCTAAGAAAGCAGGCTGTGCAAGCCGTGAAACACAAACTAGTAAGCAGCATCTCTCCATTGCCTCTGCAGTAGCTCTTGTTTCTAGCTTCCTGTCCTCACTTCCCTCAGTGTTGGATTCTTACCTGGTAGTGTAAGCTGAAACATAGATTGATGACTCTTTCCTGTGCAAGTTGCTTTGGTTATGGTGTTCCATCACACCAGTAGTAACCCTAACTAGGACCGTTTATGTGTGTGTGTGTGTGTGTGTGTGTGTGTTCACATATGCATATGTTATGATTTATTCTTTTCTATAAAGTTTTCTTATAATTTATTTATTTTTTTGTGCACTGATGTTTTTCTTTCATATGTCTGTGTGAGTGTGTCAGGTCCCCTGGAACTGGAGTTACAGACAGTTGTGAGCTGCCATGTGGGTGCTGGGAATTGAAACTAAGCCTTCTAGAAGAACAGTAGGTGTTCTTAACCACTGAGCAATCTCTTCAGCCCCATGATTTATTCTTGCTTTAGTTCTTCAAATAATGCAACTTTGAAGCTGCAGTGTTTATTCACAGGAAGTGAGTACACAGATTGCAGATTCTTCATAACATAGCACAACTTTTGAGAATATTTCTAGTATTCTTGAGTTTCTCTACTGTAGTTTCAAGTTTGTTATCTTTAAATGTTTTACTTTTTGTTGTTAAAAAAGCAAATCATTGAGATACACTGGGGCTCTGGCAGGGCTTGTCAGAGAAGTCTGATTCTACAGAGAAAAGTCCTTTCATATGAGCAACTTTCATAGTTTTTCCCACCACCAGCTTGGTGGAGTGTTGTGCCTATAGTCCTAGTTACTAAAGGATGCCAATTGGTAACATGTAGAGTTTGAGACCCTTATTTTGAAAGAAAGAAAGAAAGAAAGAAAGAAAGAAAGAAAGAAAGAAAGAAAGAAGAAAGAAAGGAAGGAAGGAAGAAAATAAAGGGGAAGAGAAGGAAGGGGAAAGGGATGGTGAAGGAAGGGGAAGGGGAAATGCAAAAGGGAAGTAAGGGAAAGGAAACACAGAAGCAAATGTGCGGTAAGGATACCTGCAGAGGGTGTGGCATCCTCTTATGGGAACATGCTAGCCAGTTCTTCTTTTTGAGTTAAGGAAGGTTTGTTTTGCCTTTCTATATAAGTTAAAAAGCATAATTTCTATTTTGCTAGTCTCTGATCTACAAACGTCAGTGTTACTGGGTTTGAATTGTGGCTATGAAACTGTATGAGAGCTGAAATCTCAGCCTGTCTCAGCCCTCTGAGCTGAACAGCAGACTGAAGCAATGTTATTATGGAGCAGCCACTGAAAAGTATTCTATGCACTGCAGAACCTTGGGAAAGATGTGCAGATGTTTTCAAAAGATTTGCTAAGATAAATATATATAGTAACAAAATGTATTTTATAGATAGTACAATTTTATTTACCTTTTACTCTAGTAACATTTGTACTGCTGTGATCAAAACATTAAGTGGAAGATAAACTTTTGTTCTTAACTTGAGCCATATTAGTGGCATCAAGGACCATGATTAACCTTTATATGCTTCACTACCTTTCCTTCGTAGTTAAACACAGCAGCCAGTTTCATGGGAGAATATTTTGGATGAATCAGTAAAAGCTGCATTACATCATGACCCTTGAGTACATACTACTTTAATTTAATACTCTTTGTTTTGAAATGGGATGTTTTTGAGGAGAGGTGGTCCACATTCGCTTCACCCACTGAGCCAGTGCTTCCCTAGAAGTATTTCAGGATGTTGTATAATATTGAATCAGCTAAAGATACATTCAAAGGCTACAGATGTCATTGGTACAGATTTGGGAACAACCACTTGTGAGTTTCAGAGCTATGTCAAAGAATATTCTTGGTTGCCTGTAAAAGCTGCAGTAAAATCCCCTTGCTCTGTAAAATACACTGTCTATGAGATCCAGATTTTTTCAGGTATCTACCTCATGAAACACAAGATCCAGATTTTCTTCACATATCACCTCATGAAACACACTGCAAATTCATTGTGGAAGTATATATTAGAATCTAGATCTGTTTAATTGAAACAAGTCATTAAAGCCAAGTATAGTAGAGCAGACTTACAATCTTAGTCACTTGACTGAGACAGAGGTTATCATGAATTTGAGACCACCATGGGATATATAGTGAGCCTGTGATAAGTGAGAACCTTTGAGGCAGGCAGATCTCTGTGTGTTCAAGGTCAACCTGGTCTGTGTAAGATCCAGGCTAGCCAAGGATACACAGAGAAATCCTGTCTTAAAAAACAAAACAAAACAAAAAAACAAAATAAAAGAAAGGAAGGAAGGAAGGAAGAGAGAGGAAACCAAAAACCAAACAACAACAAAAATCATAGTCATTAAAAGAATTCGTTAGTCTGTTATGGTGATGGTGGTTCACACCTTTAATCTCAGCAGAAGTAGGTGGCTCTCTGTTTGTTTGAGGCCAGCCTGGTCTATGTAGTAAGTTCCAGGCCAGCCAGGGATACACAATGAGATGTTGTCTCAAAACAACAACAAAAACTCACAACCAACTGAAAACACATATACACAAAAGCCCCAAAGTAAAACACTGTCAGGGAACTGGAGAGATTGCTCAGCAGTTAAGAACACTGACTGCTCTTCCAAAGGTCCTGAGTTCAAATCCCAGCAATCACATGGTGGATCACAACTATCTGTAATGAGATCTGCTGCCCTCTTCTGATGTGTCTGAAGACAGCTACAGTGTGCTCGCATATAATAAATGAATAAATCTAAAAAAAAAATTTAAAAAAACACTCAGAATTTTCACTAGTTTTGTTTTGAAAAATGTAACTTTTTCATAAAATTATAGCATTGCAGTAGATTTACCATTGCTGAGCTATTAGGTGATTAATCCATTTTAATTTCTAGTGTGGTATTAGTCAGTAGATAAAAATCTTCTGGCGCTGTCTTATATGGGTTTGCAAGAACCAGATATGTACATCTTTATTTAATTTTGTGTCCATCATCCCAGCCTGAAACAAGTCATGATCCATAATGTATTGTTTATGTCACAGAAATAAACAAAAACTGTACATCAAGATTCTAATTCCTAGGATCTGGTTATTATTTACCCATCACTCTACTAGTTGGAAATCCAGTTGATTCAGATACTGAAACCTCTTTAGGGCTGGTGAGATGGCTTAGATGCTTGCTTACTACTGAACTTGATGACCTGAGTTTGATCCTGTGGAACTACATGGTAGAAGGAGATACCAACTCCAATAAGTTGTCCCTTCAACCTTTCAACCTCACATAACACAGAAAGTGGCATGAACACAGAACGTGGCATATATACACACACAAACTTACTCTATATGTAATAAAAATTTGAAAACAACAAAAACCTGAGGTAGTTAGCAAGTTTAAGTATAAAGATACTGTGTGAGAGAGAGTTTGAGGTTACTTGAGAGGAGGAGGGAACTTTCTGCCAGTTAACACAGTGCTGGATATCCTTCCGTCATTTTTTTCTTGTGCTGAGATTTGTGGAACAAGTCCTTTTTATTTGTACCTTTAGCTGTTCAATACGCTCACGCTCATGCTCACGTTCATGCACGCGCGCGCGTGCACACACACACACACACACACACACACACACACACACACACACGAGGTACTTTTAATATAGATAAGATGTACTTTTCTTCTACAATCCAAGTAGATGATACTGGGATCGATAGGTATGTTGTCTGTATCTGTTGCCTCTGGTCTCATTTGTAATCTTCGTAATCTAGGCTTAGATCAAGGAGGACTGGCTTCAGCTCTGGCTCCCACAGAAAGCCTTCACTTTTTGTTCAGGGCTATACTGATCTTTCTTCTGTACACCTGTGACATTCATGGCTAGTAAAGTAGAACAGTTAGCTCTTCACTTGTTTGATGTGTTGTCTTTTATTAGGTACCAGTTTTTACCAATTCTACTTTATACCTCAGTACATGAAGTACAGTGAGTGCTAGACATATGTTTCTTTTTTATGTGTTAAAGTATTTGCTTTCTAGAAAATGACATTTTAAATATATCTTAACTATTTGTTGTAAATCTATTTCTCCCCTCCCACCACCAGACAAGGTTTTTTTCTGTGTTTTTCATCCTGGCCACAAATTCATGATCCTTCTGCTTCAGCTTCCTGAGTGAGGAGATTTCAAACATATGCCACTGTGCTCACCTTGCAAAGCCATTTTCAAATAGGTTTAAAAGTAATAAAACACTAGTAAAGTAGCCTGGGACTCCCTGGTGTTTCTTAAAGAATAGAGGCTTCCGTGAAAATTAACACCTTGAGGTTCTCTTACTACTCAAGATAGAAACTCCACTGCATTTCAGTTTCAAGGTCTTTGAGTGGTTTGAATAAATCAAAATGCATAGTGAAGTGAATAAAATTAAGAAAAGTTTCTAAAATTATAGTGGTCAGAAGGACAGATTACTAGAGACTTTGAGTCTAATCTAAAGGGTGTTTGTGGATACACTCAGTAGGGTGATAGAGGGAGATGCCTATGCCACTCATCTCTCAGGTCAAGACTGATGGAGCTCTGCACCTCTCAACTGATACTCCATGTTGGAAAGAGGGCTGCCACACTAGCAAAAGTCTCGAAGTTTCTTTTTTCTGTGGTGTATTATCTCTCTCTCTCTCTCTCTCTCTCTCTCTCTCTCTCTCTCTCTCTCTCTCTCTCTCTCTCTGTGTGTGTGTGTGTGTGNGAGAGAGAGAGAGAGAGAGAGAGAGACAGACAGACAGACAGACAGAGACAATGACTGTAGAAACAAGAATGTACATGTGGTTATAGAATATAAAAATGATCTTTTCTTGAACTAATATTGAGACAGCGTATCAGCTTACTTCTAAAATAGTGAAAACATTGCCACTTTAAAACATTTCATTTATCAAAAAGTAATCCACACATTTAAATTTTCTTTAGTTCCTCTTAATCAGTTAAAGAGGAGTTTGTGTTTTGTCCTGAAAAGGGTGACCCTGTTAGTAGCCAAGAGGTTGCATCGAGGTAGTTTAACTGCTTTAGAACTTTGTGCTCAGAACATTCTTAGCTGCCAAAGCATGGGCAGCAAAAGTGAGGCACATGGGTTCTTTAGTATCTGTCACATCAGAGAATGACAGTTCCAGGACAGTGACTACTACCTCCTAATGGTAAGTACCCTACTTGTTCTTCATTTCTTAGATTCAGAAAAAGAAAAAAGAAGTAGGCTGGTTGTGATAGCAAGTGGTGTTCTTAAAAATAAACAAAAGCAAAACAAGTCCAGCTTTAATCCTCAATGATGGTCATTTTTTCAGGTTTCTGTAGCTGGATCAGGCACTGGAAGAGGCTCCCCAGCTGTGACTCTAGTACAGTTACCTTCAGGCCAAACTGTACAGGTCCAGGGAGTAATTCAGACACCACATCCATCGGTTATTCAATCACCACAAATACAAACTGTTCAGGTTAGCGTCCTTCCTTGACGATTTGTCTTTGACTTTCTTGAGCTTTAAATTTTTTTCTGTTGTTTAATTCATTTGTCATCATTTTCTTTATTTTCTTTTACTCTTTTAGAGATAAAGTTTCACTATGTAGCCAAGGTTGGCTTTAAACGCCTTTTCTTCCTCCTCAGCCTCTCAAATTATGGGACTACAGGCATGTGCCACTTCATTCGGCTGTTTTGTGTAACTTTATATTAAAGGTGTCTTCTTGGATACTTGGAGAATTTCTTCTTACATTGTGTTGGGCTGTGTATATAGACTGACTTATGGGTTGGATTTTTGTTTCTGCTCTTAATTTTGTACAATGAGTAATTGTTAAATAAGCAGTTCTATATTTTAGCTTTTTTTTCCCCAGATATATTTATTTAGCAAAGCTCTCTAGCAGTACTTTGAGGGTTCCTAGAAAACATTGTAATAAACATAATACAGTCCTGGTTGGTTTTGGATTCGCTATGTAACCCAAGTTGGCATTAAACTTCCTGCCTCACCTTCTTGAGTACATCATTGCACTTCATCAGAAACTGATTTTATATTAGTGAATGTAACCCTCAGAAATTCAGGATATTTGATGCTGGGACTTAAACTGTAAATCTTTGTGGATGTTAAGCATATGCTCTAATACCTCCTGTACCCCAGCCCAAAAGTACAGATTCTTGTCACTTGGGTACTTTATTTTCATGTCATACACTCCTCAGGTTGAACGTGGACTTTCGTAGATGTGGTTGTGGTACAGATAAATATTTTGTGACTTCTCATCATTGTAATTATCACACATGATAGGAATCACATCCTAAACTCTTGAAGGTAGTTTTTTTCACTAATAGTTATTTATTATGTGTGTACTTTATAGCATACTTTTCATATTTACTAAACTGATTTCTGTTTCTTTTTTAGGTCAATTTGTTATTCTTTAAGTATAGAAATTATTTGAAATTAAGTGGTAAAAAGCAAGGCTCAAATCTGTGAGGAAAATGGATGTGCATATACTTAATCTTGCCTTCACCTGCATGCGCTTGAGTGTAGTTTCTCACAATGCAATGCAGAGGGCTTCAGCACAGCACTTACTTGATAAATTCCCATACTTTCTGAGCTTGCTTCTTTTTCCAGAATAGGTATCTTGTTTTTTCCCCAGGGTGTATATACAATTCCTATCATTGTCTTTAGTTTTCTGTGATGACCCTTGATTACTAGAATTTGTAATTTCCTATTCTAATTATAAAGTAAGAAAGTTTCCCCTTACTCTTTCTTGTATCATGGATTTTTATTTATTTATTTATTTATTTATTTATTTATTTATTTATTATATGTAAGTACACTGTAGCTGTCTTCAGACACTCCAGAAGAGGGCGTCAGATCTTGTTATGGATGGTTATGAGCCACCATGTGGTTGCTGGGATTTAAACTCTGGACCTTTGGAAGAGCAGTCCGGTGCTCTTACCCACTGAGCCATCTCACCAACCTGTATTATGGATTTTATTGGCAGTAAAAACTTTACCTGGCTGGTATTGGAAGGCAACATTGTCTTATAATAAGAATACTTTATTATTGCTGTTTTGTTGAGTGAATGATTTGATTGTCTTTGTAGAGATAAATACTTTCAGATCTTACCTTAAAACTTCTGTGGTTTAAATGACAAATCTTCTGCATGAACTTCAATTTTTAAAATGTTTTATTAGCATATATTAATTATATGCAATAGTGTTTTCATTATTATGACATTCCATTCTGTATTAGAATTTGCTCTGTAGACCAGGCTGGCCTTAAGCTCACAGACATCCACTTGCTTCTGTCTTCCAAGTTCTGGGATTAAGGATGTGAGCCACCATTGCTCATCTTATTTCAGCTTTTCTAAACTGGATGAAATAATGGGCTGTACTGCATATAAGGGAATTGCTGTGGTTTTAGACAGCTGTGTGAAGTATATTGCCAGGATAAGATACATGGTGTATGACCGTGTAAGGCAATAACATTTCTTTCCTAGTAGATTATGTTTGGTGTGTGAGTGCTTGTGTAAGAGTATCCATGACCAGAAGTGTTACATTTGTAGATGCATATATATATGTGTTTGTATACACACACATGCCTGTCTACATGCATTGAAGATGTTATAATTCCTTCTATTAAAATCAGAAATGAATTTTTAGTATATATTTTAATTGGTAAACAATTTTAATCAATTTATTCTGACAACATTTTGCTTTAAAGTTTGTATACATTGTGGTATGACTAAATTGGCTAATTAAAATATGTGTTATTTTATATAACTTTTTCATGCTGGAAATACTTTAAATATGCTAATTCTACATAAACTTTTGTAATTTTCAAGAGGAAAATATACTGATATTCTTTTTTCTCCTCCTCCTCTTCCTCCTTCTTTGCATTTTTCTAGAGAAGATTTTTTGAAGCTCAAGCTGGCTTCAAGCTCACAGTATATTTAAGACTGTTCTTGAATTTTGTATGCTTCTGTTTCTGCCTTCAAAGGCTAGGATTAGAGGGATTCACCACTATTCCATGTTTTATGTGATGTTGGGGATCAAATATATGGCTTTGTGCATGATGAAAGCACTCTATCAACTGAGTCACTTCCTCAGCCCTGTGTTGTTCTTAACTGGACTTGTTTTCAGTCTTGATTCTTAGGTTTTTTTTTTCCCCCATATCAAAGTCTCATGTAACATGAAGTTTTGTAAACCTACCTCCCCTAAACCTTATAGCTAAATGACTAAATATATTGACAGAAGACATGTTTAGATATTTGTCATTTTAGTTTTCTCATTTTCTTTAATTGACATATTATTGTATTGTTGCCTGGTTTGAAAACTCTGATACTTTTATTTTTATATCTATCTATCTATCTATCTATCTATCTATCTATCTATCTATCTAATCTAATCTAATCTACCTACCTACCTACCTACCTATCATCTATCCATCCACCCCACCCACCAGTCTTATTTTTTGTGTGGATGTGTCTTTGGATGCATTCCATAGTGTCTACTTGTAGGTTAGTGAGAATTTATTTTTTGTCTCATATGTGGGTCTTGGGACTGAACTCAGGTTGTCAGGCATAGTGGCAAGTGCTTTTATTCACTGAGCCATCTTACTGGCCCATTAAATATACATTTGTTTTGACTTCAGAATCTTTAAACTCTAATATACTCCTTATATAAATCCTTCTCTCAACAAGCCTGACTTTACTGACTTGTTTACATAAGTATTTATTCTTCTTTGGGCCCTACTTAATGTCCTAACTTTTACACCTAGCTTAAGACAATCATGATGTAGAGAGAGCACTAAATTGGGTAGTTTTCCTGCGTCTGTTATGGTCTTGCTGATATCTATACTTACAAGGACACATTTAGGTTTGGGGTTTTGGATCTTAAGTCTTTTATGCTTTTCCCTTTCCTGTGAAGCCCTACTTGGCATTCCAAGTACTTTTCTATTGAATTTATGTAAAATTTATTATCAATTCCATTCCTTGTTTCCCTCTCCACACAAGCATTGAATTCTATCCACAGTCTCTTAATCACCATTTTTGAGTGAAGATGAAGATCATGTGTTTTATGATGTATTTCAGAAAGTCTTGTATTATAGGTAGCAACAATTGCAGAGACAGATGATTCTGCAGACTCAGAAGTAATTGATTCGCATAAACGTAGAGAAATTCTTTCACGAAGACCCTCATATAGGTGAGTTGACTAACTTTCCAACTTGTATATTTCCACGCCAAAAGACAATAATTGTAGAGCAAAGCAGTGATTCTTTATGGCTTTCCTGTTGTCTCTTTTTATATCCTAATTGCTTATATTGTTATATTATATTTTAGAAAAATACTGAATGAACTTTCCTCTGATGTGCCTGGTATTCCCAAGATTGAAGAAGAAAAATCAGAGGAAGAAGGGACACCACCTAACATTGCTACCATGGCAGTACCAACTAGCATATATCAGACTAGCACGGGGCAATACAGTATGTATGCTATGATTCCATAGACACGGTGCTAGCTTTATCTCTCCCCTATTAGAGTGAAGCAGCGTGGGCTTGGGCATCCGAATATTTCATTAACAGCTGTGCAACGTTAACAGCTGTGCATCACAAAATAAACAGTACATGTTAAAGCAATAAGATACTGATAAAGCACTAAGTGCTGATTGCTGAAAAGTCTTTATTGCTGAGTATGAATGATAAGTGATTAAAAATTAAAGGCAGGGTTCCTATTTACATGTTTATATTCATTTCAAGTAACAATTTTAAAAGTTCTTGTTTTTGTTGTCTTTATGCTATAAATGTCTGTATTTCATTGTTGCTGGCGTTTGTTGCCAACAGCTTATTACACTTAATCATATAAAAGAGGTAAATATGTTTTCTAATTGTGTTTTAAATGTACTATTGTTTTCATAACTTTGTTAATTTGTGCTGCAGTTTTTCTAAAAGAACAGAAAATCTTCTAACTTTCAGACTATAGCAATTGGATAGATCATTTTATTTGAACTTTACACACTGGAAGCTCTAATAAACAGATACATTGGCATTTAGTCTTGTGCATTTTAATGTATTGCTACTTTTGTGCTTTTTGTTCTTACTAAAGCACTAATGATTTTCCCAAGTCAAGCACATTTGATAAACAAGAATAATGAAACCTAGAAAGCAAAGTAAAAGGAAAGAAAGGAAGCCAAGGGAAACAACTGCTTGGGTCCTTGGGGATGTGTGTAATGTTATACACTGTATCCAAATAAAATTAAAAGACTATATTTTCATTTTTTTTAATAACGTGGTGATACCTGCAAAGTCTCAGGACTTGGCTGTTAAACATGTTATCTCCTTTTCTGTATGGAAGATCGTATGTAGTTATTAGGATTTGTTGTTTGTTTCTTAGAATTTTTCTTGTGGTGATAGATATTTGCAGTAGCAGGTCCTGCTTGTAATTTTGGGTTGCTATTATCATGATCTGTCAGAGATGGGTATAACTTGTTACACTGCTGGGTGATGAATGTACATGTTCAAAATGAGTGTGAAGAAAATTCCCACAACCTTTTGTGTCTATCTTGGTTTTTTTGGCCCATTGGAACTATGTGGTGAATATTTTAGGACTGTAAACCAGAGCTTGCCAGTTGTTTTTTTTTTATTATTATTATTTTCTTTATTTACATTTCAAATGCTATCCCAAAAGTTCCCTATACCCCCGCCCCCGCCCCTGGTCCCCTACCCACCCACTCCCACTACTTGGCCCTGGCCTTCCCCTGTGCTGGGTCATATAAAGTTTACAAGACCAAGGGGCCTCTCT
>NC_034604.1:84291-88527 GCF_900095145.1 Mus pahari | reverse complement strand
CTTCTTTTGTGATTGGGTTACCTCACTAAGGATGATATCCTCCAGATACATCGATTTGCCCAAGAATTTCATAAATTCATTGTTTTTAATAGCTGAGTATTACTCCATTGTGTAAATGTACCACATTTTCTGTATCCATTCCTCTATTGAGGGACATCTGGGTTCTTTCCAGCTTCTGGCTATTACAACTAAGAGCTTGCCAGTTTTTGTGCCTTAGTAGTACAGTTCTAGATTCCTGGAGGGCAGAGAGCTCCTCAGCCTTCTGCCCCTAGACAGACTGAACAGGACTGGGAGGCTAGAGCCTCTAGACTGATCCTCAGCCTTGAGCAATGTTGCCTGTTCACCCAGTGGGCTGTTGATGCTATTGTTTTCTGTTTGTGCTTTGACAGGGTAGAGGTTGGAAAATACTGCTGAAAGAATGTTAACACTTAAAGTTTTGGAGATGAGCTAAGAGGCTATAATCTTGGCATTTCTCTGGCATAGCCTGATGCTACTTAGGACTTTTCATGGGAGCAGTGATCTATTAACAGGGAACAAGAAAAGTTGATGCTGTGGGTTAATTTTCTTAGATTATTACCACAAAACATGACATAGTGAAATGAAAGCTAAGAGCATATTGAAGCTGCAGGGGATATGGTGAAGGGCTCTGGTGTCTCTATCTGCTCACTCAGAGGTCAAGAGACATCTCAGGCTTTAGTCTTTGAAATGGTAATAATTTCAGTGACCAAACTGTAGGGTATTTGTGAAGACAAAAGAAAAGCATAGGTCAAAATGGGGAGAAAAAGATGTGCAAACATTGGGAGAAGACAAAGGAGTTTTGACTAGTTGAGATGGTCTTCTTTTTGCTCCTTTCAATGAGCTTCTGTACTATAGCTTCTGTGCCATGGTTCTGGTGCTCCCAGCCCCAGAGTCTACACTTTGCATTCTAGCTCACTATATGTAGGCTGCAAGGTTGGGGAATGAGTCAGAAGTTCCAGGGTAAATGAGGCAACTGTGTTTAGAAGTTTAACTTGTATTTGTTTGCCCATAAGAACAATTTCTATATGTCACTAGGGAATATTTATATTTATATTTATATTATACCTTTATACATACAAGATCCATTTTAATTAATCTTACTTCTTAGTATTAAAAACTTAGCAGGTTTTGATGCTTTTATGTTATATATAAGTATTTAAGACTAGAAAAAACTGCTAGTATTCTTTGGATTTTCGAATAGTTTCACTAAAAGTTCTGTATTTTTTTTTTTATGCATTGTTTTGAGTCACCCTCATAATCTTAATTGTGACAAGAGTATCAAACTTGATGAAATAAAGTATCTCCTACATATAGTTACATTTTTTCCTCCTATTTATATGTATGTACATAAGTGTATGTGGATACACTTGCTTACATTACACATGCATATATAAAGGCTAGAGGCTGACATAGGTGTCTTCTATGGCTTTTGTACCTTATGTTTTGAGATGAAGTCTTACCTGGAGCTCACCATTTTGGCAAGACTTTCTGGCCAGTGAGCCCCTGGTATTCACTCATCTTCACTAAATGCTAAGGTTACAGATGTAGAACACCAACCTTAGCTTTTACACGGGTGGTGGGGGGTGAAGTTGTACAACCTCATGTTTGTACAACTCAGCCATCTCCCTGGCCCAAAGTCCTATTTTTAATAGTTGAAAGATATTTGTTGAAAATTGATTTGATTATTTTGATTTCCTATTTTTATTTTTTGGTACTTCCAGGGATCCATCTTGAACCTTGTACATGTTAGACACGTGCTCTGTCACTGAGCTACACACATCCTTACTTTTTAACTACTGTTTATCACAGAAATTAAATTTTTACTGAGTACAGGAAAAATAGGCAGATTTAAAAATAGAACTTAAAAATGTAAGCATTAAACAGGCAAGTATTTATTGTTATAGTATCAAATAATAGCTATACCTGCATAGAGACTGCTGGGAAAAGAGAAACTTGCAGTAGGTTTGTTGCAGTGGTATGGCTCTATGGGAAAGCATTTGCCTGGTGTGTAGGCCTTGGCTTCAATCTCAAGCGCTACAGCCAACTGGTTTGGTGATGGAAATTCGGTTATATCTCAGGGGAATATCTTGAGATAAGCTACCATATGATGACATTAGAGAGAGTATTAACAAAGAACGTTACTTGCTGCATAAAACATTGAAAATATACAATGAATTCATAAATGCAAAAGTGAAAAGAAAATTAAATGTCTTAAAATTCTAAATGAAATTAAAAATATTTTTATGTGTATGGGTAATTTTTTTAAAGATTTATTTACTATTCTAAGTACATTGTAGCTATCTTCAGACACACCAGAAGAGGGTGTCAGATCTCATTTTAGATGGTTGTGAGCCACCATGTGGTTGCTGGGATTTGAACTCATGACCTTTGGAAGAGGAGTCAGTGCTCTTAACCACTGGGCCATTTCTCCAGCCCTGTATGGGTAATTTTTGTGTAAATGTATGTCTGTTCATTATGTGTGTCCCTAGTACCCGAGGAGGCCAAAAGAGAGCTTCAGATCCTCTGGGACTGGAATTACAGACAGTTGTGTGCTAGCATGTGGATGCTGTGAATGTGGTCCTCTGAGAGAGCAGCCATGTGCTTTAATCACTGAACCATCCATCTTTCTACCCTCCAAATGATTGAAAATTTTAATTCAATAAACTCTGTTCTCTTAGGGAAGTTGTTTTAAACACACACTCTGCTATACCCAACCTTTTCCTTTACCAATGAAAGGCTGGTGCCAAGACTTCACATTATTCTTTATAGATATGCCATGAGTTTTCTCTGGTCCTATTGTATTTTCCAAAGAACCTTACTGGAATGAGTCTCTATGACTCACCTTTTTATTCTTGTATATCGTAGGTAAGTGGGTCAAACTAAAATCCACCTTCATAAAATGACAAGTATGGACATTGAGAACTGCTTAAAGAATTAAAATATTTCATTAGGTATGAAATGTGATTTATTATGACATAGTCATACATGTACATATTGACCATAAGAATTCAGAATCCTTAGGATGGTCATATGAACAAACTCTTTCTCATTAAGGCAATAGGTTTACACATTCTAAAGAAACTGAGTTTGTATATTCTTAGCAATGACATTACTTATTTCCCTCAAGTAACTCAAAATTATTTATGTAGTTAGTGACATGTAAATGTGACTCTTTGATGTTTGTTTTGCTGTTCTAATGGCTACTGTGACTTAATCTTTTTTGTACTTCTGACTTTCAAGACAAAGGTATTAGTCTCTCTCTCCCCATTTCCTCTCCTTCTACCCCTCCCTAAAACACACACACACACACACACACACACACACACACACACACACACACCTCCTGAGTTCCAGGGGTAACCATAGCCCAGAGCTCTGATGTAATGAGGCCCTGTCTCAAAAGAAAAGCAATGTAGTGGAGCTAGGCATAGTGGCACAGTAAGCTTTGAATCCCAGCATTCAGGAAACAGATGTAGGTGAGTCTCTGTGTTTGAGGCCAGCCTGACCTACATAGTGAATTCTAGGACAGCCAGGGCTGCACAGAGAAACCCTGTGTCAAACAAAAACAAAAAAATAACAAAAAACAAAACCCCCAACAGCAACAAAATTAATGTGAGATTTCAGTTTTGAATCTTCTAATTACAGTTTGAAGTTAAAATAGTTTAGAATTATATCTGCTTAAATATTTACGTGCTTATGCATTTGAATTACTTCTATGAAAAACTTTAGGATTGAAAAGAAACATGCATCAACTAAAGTGAACTCAGGTCTTACTTTAAGTTGAATATATTGTGCTCCTTTGCTTGGGAACTTTTCCAGTTTTCAACTTTTTTTTTTTTGAGACAGGGTCTCACTATGGAGCTCTGATTGGAATTCATTGTAGACAGGCTGATCCTGAATTCATAGTCATCTGCTTAACTCTGTCTCTTTTTCCATATTGCTGCTATAAAAGGGGTGTACCACTGTGCCTGGCTAGGTTCCCACTTTTAAAATCCATGTTTTCTGTCTTTATCAGTTATATAAGACCTAAAACCTTATGGGCCTGGGGATGTATCACTAAAAATTAGTGGCTTAAGAGATGAGTAGGTAAGGGAATGAATGAATGACAGAAATATCTCTTCACAGTGCCTATGATCCCAGCTGAGTATGGTAATGTGTGCCTGTGATCCCAGCTGAGTATGGCAGTGTGTGCCTGTGATCCCAGCTGAGTATGGCAGT
>NC_034604.1:65577-83240 GCF_900095145.1 Mus pahari | reverse complement strand
TGTCCCTGTAATTCCAGCAAGTAAGAGATAGAGGCAATAGAATTACAAGTTCAACGTCATCTTCTAGTTCTAGGACAACCTGGGCTGCATGAGGACCTACATCAAAAACTGGAAACAACAAATATATTTCTTTTTACTGTTATATATGTTGGAAACTTTCTGTAATAGTTTTGCTATTTTAGGACAATGTCTCACTGTAGCCTAGACTAGCCTAGAATTCACAGCTCTCCTGCCATGCCTCCGGACTGCTAGGATTACAGGCACATGCCTGGCTAATAAATTTTGTTTGTTTTTAAAGGCTAAAATAAAATATTATATTTAAATTCATTCAAATATATCTTATTTTCCTACTTTTCCTCTTGATTGATTTTATTAAAAGCAAATTATTCTATCCTTAAATATTTTGGTGTTTTAGAAGTTTCCTGCTTAAATGTATTCCTATAGATAACACATTTCCAGAATCTCTGAAACATTTTTATTCTCCAACAATAGTTACCCTTTTGAATGAGAAGGTCCTCTGTCATTTCATAATGCCCTGCCAGTATAAAGTGTGAAGGGCCAATGTACAAGATTTATCAGTAGAAATTTTTTCCCATGCCCTGCATGGTGGCATGTGCCAGAGCCAACTGTGCTGTGGGATGGGTGGGGTGTTTGTGTGTGGATGTGTGTATTTTCAATTTTAATTATATTTTGAAAAAATATACTTATATTTTTCAAATGTATTTTATATTTTATATTTTAAATCATATATTTAAATATTATATATTTTAAATAAATGACAGACTCAATATTTAATGTTTATATTATGAAAACAAAAAAAAAACTTTAGTTGGAAATTTAGAGAAAAATTACTTGAAAAAATACTAAGATGGAAGAAAGTAAACCAAAAAAAAAAAAAAAAAAAAAAAAAAAAAAAAAAAAAAAAAAAAAAAAAAAAAAAAAAAAAAAAAAGAAAGAAAGAAAAACCAAAGTAATTTGGTATTTATCTCAGTATTCTAAAAGCTGCTACAAAATTGTATTGTTGAAAATTAAGTTCTGAAGGTTAGGGTTTAGTCCTCGTTAGAGTATGTTCCACCAAAGCATGATGCCTTGGGTTCAGTCCTTATCACTTTATCAAACTGGGCATAATGGTGCAGACCTGTAATCTCAGCACCAAGTGGGCAAAAGTAGGTCATCCTTGGCCAGCGAGTGAGCTCACTATAAAGATTTGGGATACATGAGACTTTGTCTCAAACAGAAAAGAGAAAATTTAATTTCTGTAATTGGAATTTGAAACCTTCATTTAACTCACTTAGAATTACAAATTCTTTCTGCCTTCTTCTCTTCTTCCCTTCTTTCCTCTCACTCTCCTTCCTTTTATTCTCCTCCCTTCCTCCCTCTCTCCCTCCCTCCCTCCCTCCCTCCCTCCCTCCCTTCCTTCCTTCCTTCCTTCCTTCCTTGCTTCCTTCCTTCTCCCTTCCTTTCTTTTCCTTTCCCTCCTTTCTGTGACTGCTTACAATTGAACCCTAAACCTAGTGTACGATCTGAGCATGCACCCTCCCCCTTAGCTGCCTTCCACAATAAAATAGAAATGTAGTTAGGAGACTTAAAAGTACAAGCCTAATGTAATTGCAGTGCCAACTGAAAATCTTACTGACCATTTCCTAATTCTCAGAAGAATGTTGCTTATAACCAACAATATTTGAAAGAATAGGTAATAATACGTCAAAGCTGGACTTTCTGTCTTCCTCTTCACTTTTTCTCCTAAGTAGTTTAGTGGAGGAGCCTGGAGAGATGGCTTTGTAGTTAACAACATGGCTGCTTTTTCAAGGGCCACAGACTAGATTCCCAGCATCTGCATGGTGTCTCACAACCTTGGAACTCCAGTTCTAGGAGACCCAGTGCCCCCTTTTGGCCTTCACAGACACAAGGATGCATGTAGTGCACATACATATATGTAGCCAAAATATCCATACATATAAAATAGTAAAATAATGGGTAGAATGGATGCATAGAAGGAAAACTTTGTGGACTCGAGGAATTAAGGAAAATTCTGAGTACAAAATACACTGAACAGCAAAACCAAAATAAAATACATTTATGTTGGTAATCTATGATAAAGAAGCTGATGGTTTTCTTATTGATCCCACTTAAAAAGTAACAGTGGAAGCAATGGTAATAAATAGAATATATTCTCCCAATGTGGGATGAAAATAACTCATAATTATCTAATATTTCTCCTTTTTTTCTATTAAGTTGCTATAGCTCAAGGTGGAACAATCCAGATCTCTAACCCAGGATCTGACGGTGTTCAGGGACTCCAGGCATTAACAATGACAAACTCAGGAGCTCCTCCGCCAGGTGCTACAATTGTACAGTATGCAGCACAGTCAGCCGACGGTACACAGCAGTTCTTTGTCCCAGGCAGCCAGGTTGTTGTTCAAGGTATATTTTATTAATCTAATGCATTTAGAATACCTGTGTCACACATTTTAGTGTCTATCTGTAGTATTGTGAAATATACTTGGGTAGAATTTTAGGAGGTGTGGGGAATCACTTAAAAAACATTCAAAGAAATGTTTATACTTCAGAGAAGTTAAAATACGGTTTTCACTGACTGATGAAAGGGTAATTTCAGAGAAGCATGATAAAACAAGGGAAGATGAAAACATGAATACATTTTTAAATTAAGTAAATATTTTCATTAATGTCACATGCTCTGCCTAATGTATTTTAATTTTTTTTGTTTATATTGTGCTGTGTGTTCATATATGAGAGTGCACAGTGTGGAGGACAATTTTGTGGAGTCATTTATCTTGGCTCACATTTTATGTGGGTTCTGGAGATCAGATCCAGCTTCTCAGGCTTGTGGGGCAAAAATCCTTTACTGACTGTGCCATCTCACTGGCCTCCAGCATATTTCTATTACTTTTTATGAGGGTATTTAAGCACATAGTCAGTGATATCTTGAGTTTGTTCTTTTTTCCTAGATTATTTTCCAAGTCTAACTTTCATACAACTCATTTAAAACAAGTGCTGATTTTTATATCTTTTAGACTCTTTTTAGTATAAAGGCTAGTAGACTTTTTTAAAAAATTAATTAATTTATTTAATATATCTGAGTATACTGCTGCAGTCTTCAGACACACCAGAAGAGAACTTAGATCCCATTACAGATGGTTGTGAGCCACCATGTGGTTGCTGGAAATTGAACTCAGGACCTCNGGAAGAGTAGTCAGTACTCTTAACCACTGAGCCATCACTCTAGCCTGACTAATAGACTCTTATAGCTCTTATGAAAGGAGTCTATAGTGAAATAAAACAAGATGTAGCCATAAGCTTTTAGGGTTACCTATACGTTCAGTTCAAACTGGGTAATACATTATTTTAATTTCATTCAGCTGCGCTTATGATAAATATAAACCATATAAAATCATGTTTTAGTTCTAATCTTTTGGGTCTATTTGTCTAGAATGTATCACACTCACGTAAAGGAAAGTAGTATCTGTTCTTTTATTCTGAATTTCTTGGAAATATGGCCCAACTGACTAGAATTTGAAGAAATTTCCCTGTCTCAGCTTCCTGAGTGCTGAGCTTACAGCCATGTGTAGTGGCATGCCTGTTTGATGAATCCTTTTTCTCCTGTGTACTTGGGGGATGAATGTGGGGTATAATAAGAAAATACAGAGTGTGAAAAGGTCTGGAGAGATGGCTCTGTTGTTCAGAGTGCTTGTTGCACAGTCATGAGGCTAGAGTTTAGACCCCAGAACTCACAAAACAAGTCAAGTGCAGTGCATATGACTGTAACCACAGCTCCAGAGGGTGGAGACAGGAGGATTTCTGGGGTTTTCTGACTTCCAACCTAGCTGAGAAAACAGGAACCCCAGGTTAAGGAAGAGATCCTACCTCACAAAGTCAGAGTCAGAGGAGGAGAACTGGCCATGCACACACATATGCATATATACTCAACACAGCACAGAAATACATACAAACAACAAACTAAACAAGTTAATCTAACCTTAAAATAAGAAGAAAGACTGAAGTTGGATATGCTAGTGCATGACAGTAATTCCAGTACTTGAGTCTAAGAATTACTTTGAGTTTTAAGCCAGCCTGGACTAAGAGTTCCCAGCCAGCAAGGGTTCTATAGTGACACCCTGTGTCTTCCACCAAAACAAAGACAAAAAGTGGTGGTATTTTATGTGGAGAGAATAGTGTTTACACACTAATGTTTACCTTACATTTAAATTAAAACCATTTGTTAATTTTTCCTATGCTCAAACCTTGTTTTTCTAAACGAATAAGGAAGAGTCTTTTCTTCTCATATCACCTGTTTTATATGGAGAAACTGATACTGCAAAATTGATACTTTAAAAAATATTTTTAGACTTTTTCATGTTTGAAACTTTGTACCTAAGTTTTATGCCTGGTGTGTTAAAAATCATTTTCTTTTACAAGTTTCAAATGTATATTCACTTTTGTGTGTGGGGTATACATGTATATCAGATACATGTCTGTATCTGGGTAGGTTTCTTTCTTTCAACTGCTGGGATTGCAGGCATATCTAGGCCTGGCTTTTTCCATGGATTCTGGGGACCAAGCTTGGATCCTGAAGCTTGTGTGGCAAACACTTTACAGACTAAGCTGTTTTCCAGCCTCCTTTTTGCTTTTTCTGTTTTCTGTTGTTTCAAGCTGGAAACTCATAGTTACCCTTCACACACTATACCCCTTTCTGCCCAAAGCCTCTGTATAGACTCTTCCCCATGGTTAAGTTAAAAGGTTTTCATTTCTCCTCTCCTATCATCAGCCTATCTAACTAGGCAGCCGTCCCTGTGGTCTGGATAGCCACAAAAGCCAGACTTCTTGGAGCTGAGAGCTGTAGCAACATTTCAGTACTTCCTGGCTCAGTTTTGGGGGAACATTATGTCAGAGTTCACTTAAATTCTTGTCATCGGGCTGGAAAGATGGCTCAGTGGTTAAGAGAACTGACTGCTCTTTGTGAGTTCAAATCCCAGCAACCACATGATGCCTTACAACCATCTATAATGAGATCCGATGCCCTCTTCTGGGGTGTCTGAAGACATCTACAGTGTACTTACATATAATAAATAAATAAATCTTTAAAAAAATTATTGTCATCACCTTCAGATGATTCTGGGCCTCTAATACTTTTTAAAAGCAAGATGTTATCTCCAATATCTCTGCTTCTTTAATACACTGCTGTGTCTGCAGGTTAGCGTGGAAGCCCCAATATTCGACCAACATTCCTTACATCTGTTCAGATTGAGATATAATCCTATAGACTGGATTGCTTTCATACTTCATATATAATATATGTCTTTGGTTCTTGATACTGGGAAGTCTAATAATCTTAGACTAAGGGTTTAAGGGTCTCTGGAGTACCCGCTGATTCACATAAGCCATTATCTGTCTCTGTACATGGTGGAAAAGACAAGGGGCTCTCTAGGGCTCTGTGTTAAGGATATTAAACCCAATTAATGAAATCTTTTTATGTAACTTTTGCTGGGTAATGTGAAGAAATGTCTGTTAACCCAAGTTGGGGTGGCAGTGGTGATATGATAGTTTCCAAGTCTGGTGCTGTGAACCCGTGCATTGATTTGGTTGCTTACAGGAGTACATGTGAATGGGGATGCAAGTGTAGCTGCATCACAGAAAAAATCACTCCAGCAAAGCTGGCACTCCCTGTCCATCCTGCAGGCAGCTCTGGGATGGGAGAGTCTCTTCTTCTCAGCACCTATTACTACTTGTGGAGTAATAACCATGGGCAGAGGCTCAAAAAATCTCAGTTTCTGGAACGTCCGGGGACACTTGTTTACTAGAGAGTCTTAGGGGCTTCATCTTCCCACTAGAGGAAGGGAAGGGATATTTTCATTAGAACAAAATCATTACTCTACTCTCAAAATGTAATTATTTCCAGCCCTGTTGCATCAGGGTTAGGATTTCAACCTAGAAATGAGGAGTTGCACATGCATTTGCTCTGTAGCATAGTGGCTGACTATACTGAGAATATCAGCAAACGCCGGGCATGTGCTAGGCAAAGTTAGACATCCACTGTGTTGCCTACCTCTTCCTCCTATGTTGGCCTTGCTCTTTCTCAGGTCTTCCCTCATGTATGCTGACAGGTAATCCCATTTCTTTCATTTCCTCTGACAGGCTTTTTTTCTCTCCACAGCCTTTATATCTACTCCTTGTCCTGACAGGCACCATTTCCTCAGCCTCTACACGTTATTCAGGTTTCATCTTAGATAACACTTCCTCCAGGAAGACTTCTCTGGCCTTCCAAATCTGGCCTAGGCAACTCCACAGTTCCCAGTGCATCTTCTTAGGTAATAGATCACATGTACTGTCACTCTGTATCCTGCCTCAACGCTAAGTTCTAGTTGCATTACAGCCTTTAGTAACTACCAAGATCTGTCATACGATAAATGTAAACATTTTCCAAATGGAAGTGGTGTAGGGCACATGTCTATAATCCCAGCACTTGGAATTATCAGTTTGAAGGCTACAGAGGGAGGCTCTGGTCAAATAAGAAAAAAAAGGCCCCTATATCTCAAAATATAAGGTCAGATCAACAGTTTAGTGTAGGGCTGTATTTAAGCTTTCCTAATAGCAATAATCACCTCCACCTTAAAAATGACATTTGTTTTGTATGTGTGAACATTGGTATATCATATACATATTAGAGAACAACTTGCAGGAATTAGTTCTTCAGGTAGGTCCTGGTGGTCAAACTCAGGTTGTTAAGGTTGGTAGCACATGCCTTTATCTACTGAGCCATCTCATGGGCCCTTTCCCCCTTTTTATACAGTATCTATTAACTGTCAATGTGCAAGTTTAAAGAAATATTGAGATAAAAATAAACATGGATTCTGAATTATAAATAAGGATTATTAATATTCTTCTGACCCTCAAAGCCTTAGGTGTACCTGGATAGGAAGGAGCCCTTGGTGGAGCCTTGTTGAGACTGTCAGCAAGTCCTCATCTTTAATCTTCAGTTGCAATTCCAGTTTCATTGCAAGGACTCTGCAAAACTAGTAGAAACATAGATGATCTATGCCCTTTGGTTACCTCACCATGCCACAACATAAAATCCTTGCCTTTACTGCAGCATACTTAGTTGAATAACGTAGACATACAGCATTTAAAAGAAATCATTGTGTCAGGTGTGGTGGTGCATACCCTTAATCCCAGCACACAGGAGCAAGGCAGGTGGATCTCTGAGTTCCAGGCCAGCCAGGGATACATAGTGAGACCCTGTCTCAAAAGAAAAATTATTGGCCATTCATGACATACAAATAGATCATTAATATAAAGTCAGGTTGAGTTTTAAGCATACAACCCACTGGGGATAGGGGAGAGATCTCATGAAGCAACATGTCAGGACTTTTTTTTTTTTCTTTCTTCAGTAAAGGTGAAAAAAATTCCACACTGTGGAGTCTGGTATGTCTTAGAACATATGTCAACTTCTTATATGACCTTGATATTGTTAAAATTTCAGTAATTGTCCAGCTTTTCATGTGCAGAAATCTCAAGTTATTCAAATAAAAGCTGACATTAAAAATATGAATAGCAACTTAGGTTATGAATTTTAAAATCATTAAACTTCAAGATATTACATTGAATTGCAAATTTCTATTTATATGGGTCAAAAGGATGAAATATCAGCAAGTTCACATTACTCTGGCAGTTAAGGAAAACACTGTATACCACTTGCTGCTTTGGCATAGTGAGTTTCTAGACTGTCAGCATTTCTTCATTTCAGGTAATGTGAACAAATTCCAAGTCACTCTGGGAACAGCTAGATTTTATGGTGTGATAGCAAATGGTTTAGCAAATAAAAGTAACTGAATACAGGTACCTGGATATTTCTATCTCAATAAGTTTAGAAGTGCCTATGAAATACATTTTTTTGTATTGACTGTCAGGAATTTTTTTATTAGATATTTTCTTTATTTACATTTCAAATGTTATCCCCTTTCCTGGTTTCACCTCTGAAAACCTTCTCCTCCATCCCCTTTCTCCTCCCCCTGCTAACTCCCCCTTCCTGGCCCTGGCATTCCCATGTATTGGGGCATAGAGCCTTCACAGGGACTGTCAGGATTTTTTGTTCAGTCCCTGAAATGTGGATCTCCAAATGCTTCCTTCTTTGGGTTCTGAGAAACAGGGCTCATCTCTCCTGTCTCCACAGCTTCATGAGCTACATACAACTCTGTAACTTCTCATTTTTATTTTTTGTCAGAGCTCATATGAAAAGATTTTTATGTCAAAAGTGAGAAACAAGAACATTTGGATAGTTTATTACAGGAAGAGTTTTTATAGGGCTTTGCTTTCAGTGAGCTGCTATGTGACAAAGCACATTGATGGCAGTGATAGGCCGGTGATGTCACTGTGATGTCAGTGCTCCTCCTTATTTTACACATGCTTGCTAGTTTGGAACACTTTACTTTTGACTGTGGTACGGCCAACAAGACCACTCTATATGCAAAAGCCCAACATGGCTGTAACTGGAGATGAAAATGGTAAGAACTTAAAGGGGGATTTACATTAATTTTGTTTTGTTTTAATATAGGATTTAGAAATATTTTGGAACTTTTTGAGTGTTTTAGGAAGTGTGATTTTTTTTTTTGTAGTTGCTTATGCATAAGAAGTTTCTTTTCATGCTTTTGTTAAGCCATTATAGTGCGATTGCTTGTTTATAGTGCTATTGTATCTTTGCTCCCAGGCTTTTATGCTCTGTTGACTAAGGCAGTGATCTGCCTGCTAGCCCTGCTTTTCTTTTCTTTCTCCACTCATATCTTACCCTAGTCGTTCGGCCTCACTAAACTAGGCTAATAATTTATCTGCAACCTGTTGGAAATTCAGTCTAGCTACCAGTTAAAACATCTGATGTCCATGTTGTAAACACTTGAGCTACTAGGTAGTAGCTAGCTCCGCACAGGATAGGGGAAACAGTGTGCTAAGAATGGATGTTTTTCAGCCTGCTAGTTCTTTTCTCCTGCCTTTAAAAAATGGTCTGCTCTTCAGCTAATTGAGTTCAAAGGGCTGACGTCATTACATTTCCTGGAATCGTGTTGCAGCGGGGAAGTGGAAAAGTTAAACTCCAAGCACATTGACGTCAGCTCCGAGTCATGTTGTGATTTAGTCAGTTCCTTTCTGCTTTGTCAAGCTTGGCGGACAGATTGCAAGTTTGTTAACTAGTTCACCACCGCTTTTGGGTGCGGGGACGTTTTCAGATCGAATAGCAAGTCTGACTTTAGCATTTCTCTTGTGGTAAGTATCTGCTTGAAGATAGGGACGCATTAGGGCACCTGTAATGCATTACCTTCGGAGAGGCTCTCCCAGCACCTGCCTAGTGACAAGTGGGCTATATTTAGGCCGAGGTTTTGGTGCTTGCTAGATTCATAGGCAGAGTGCCCTCTAGTGCCTCGTAAGGGACGTGCTTGTCTTTCATTGTTTCCTCAGCCTTTGGCTTTGTAATAAGTTCATTAGGTTTTGCTTTTCTTAGTTATAGATAAGTGATTTTGAAATACTGAGTTACCAGTGACCTTTGTGTAGTTTGCGACATTGTTTATTCAGTTGGATTTATTTGTAACTCAGTTTTGCATTTGCAGTTGAATTGAGAATAAAGAGGATTACATGGCTTCCCCACAGTTTAGCTCACATTGCATTGTTTCTGAGATGTTCCTTAAGAAGCTGTTGTTTTGTCAGATGGTGCTTTTTGTGAAGTCTGTAGATGTGCTGTAGATTACAGCAGCTATGGAGCAAACCAGACACTGATGTAGTGTGATCCTAAAATCAATGACTTTTTTTTTTTTTGGTGCATGCATTTATTTTAGAAAAAATGTTGGTTTGTTTCTTCTAGGCAGACTTTAAATTTCTACTCACCATTTGACTGTGAGAGCAGGAGGGAATATAGTAATACAATAAAATAGAATAATTAAAGTATCAAGTATATTTAAAGGTGAATAATTAAGGTATGCATTTATATTAAAATTTTAGCCATTGCTTATGAATTATATATTCATATACTTATGTTGATAGAATGAACATGTCATCTTTGAAGCTCTTTCTTCTTATAGGTTTTTTTTTTTACCAGTACTAAGCTACAGTTTCAAATTTAAAATTTTCAAAAACACTAAAACTTTTTAATGTTGAACAATATCGAACATTTCCCATAAGACCCAACTGTAGTTTGTGAAATAACTATTTTTCTGAATCTGTCACTTTTCTCAGTGACATTTGAAAAGGTGTTCTATTGAAAACAATAGTTGAAATTTATATCCTTTTTATTAATGAGCAAAACTGCACTCGATTGAAGAACAATTTTGGCACTGTGGCAGAGAGGCTCTCAGCAGCACTCTTTGTATTCTTGGCACTGGGATAGTATGAGTTGCCAAGCTGAGGAAACTGGTTTAGATTAAGGACTTAGAAACCTTTGATCATCACCAGCATTTTTTATATCATGACACAGTGACATGTGTGTGTCACTTTGAATTTATATAAAAGAAGTTTCAAACAAAAGTAACACAAAAACACAATTATTTTCTATCTAATTTTCATTTTTGCTTTAAATGTTATCTTGACCCATGAAATTGATTTTATGACCCATGATCTGTAATGTATGCCTGAGATCCACACTCAAATCAGGCTTCTTATGTTGATGACTGCCCTAGAAAAGATCTTTATGGCATCTCTAATAGGGTCATGGAATCAAATGAAAGAATGATATTGTTAATTCTGCTTGGTGTAATGTAAATTTGTATTGTCTTTTTTTTTTGGTCTTATTTATAATTGATTATGTTTGGAACTGAGTTTACTGTTTTAAGACCTGGATTGTAATAGCTTATATTCAAGAGGCATTTCAGAATTGTTAAAACATACTTTTCAACTATTCAGATTTGGGAAATAGTAACTCAGTATTTGATGTAGGAGAACAGGGATACATACCACTTTTGTGATTTCTCTTAGGAAAATTTAACATTAAGGGATGGTTTTGATTAGGGTTTAACTTTTTAAGTTGATAGTAAAACAAATTATACTTGTATTGGAAGTAGATAGAAGAATAACCTACTGTGAGTTCAATAAGGCCTCAAAGCTCATAGGACAGCTATCATGCTGTCTCTACTTGGTGAATATATTTAATTCAGTGTTTGGTATATTTTACTTTTTCCTATCTTATTTTTCTATCTGAACATATTGCCTGTCAACACTTTGCATTTATGTAAATATATATATATAATATATTACAAGTAAGCATAAATACAAGTTAATGAAAGAGCTAGCAAAGTACTCAGATTGTAAAGGAGACACGGGAGGAAGGACATAGAGGTTGAAGCCCTGGAGGCCCACCTAGAGGAAGCCGTATGAAACATTGGGAAGAGGAGAGATATTCATGCTCACTGCTCACAGGACACACACTACTGCGCAGAGAGTAGTATGACTGAGTGCAGATCAGAGTAGGCAGGGACTCTTCCGGGTTACAAAGCTAGCCACCAGTGAAGCAGCTCAGGTTGTCAGAAACCTCTGATTCTGCTCATACTATACTATGCTGCTCTCATGACACTGGTAAGTAAATGCTAATGAAGGATAGATCATAATAGCATGCAAGACATAGCTTTTACAATGTATACAGTGCAGCTAGCATCACTTTTAAGTAATCAAAATGGAGTTTTTTCCTAGACTACTATTCTGATAAGGCAATAGAGCATTTGTCTTTCTGTAGAACCTTAAATTTTCAGTATTCATGACTTCCTGTATTTTTCATAAATTTCCTAACTTTTAAGACTTTCATTGAAAAAGCAATATAAGAAGTCCCTTTATGTGTACATTGGGTTGAATATGTTAATTATTTCATATTGTATATCAATGCATCAAATATCATTTGTACACCTTGATTATACATATACAATTTTAATTTGTTAACTATACCTCAATAAATAAATAAAAACTGAAAATATTTATTTAAAATTTATTTATTATTAGTTTGTATGTGTGCAGGTGTGTGTGTGTGTGTGTGTGTGTGTATGTGTGTGTGTGTGTGCGTGCACGCGCGCCTGCAAGCGCACTTGCAGCTGATGCCATGGCATGCATGTGGATGACAGAGGACAGATTTGAGGAGTTGCTTCTCTTCCCTCGTGGGTTCCAAAGGATCAAACTCAGGTTGTCAGGTATGCATGACAAGTACTTTTATACCTTGAGCTGTTTCTCTGGTCTTAAACAGAAATGATTTAATGTCTTAATTCTACATAGGACTTTAAACACAGTTGAAAATTCTCACTGCTTTTTAGTCACTTTTATATGATTTTGTTTACATGGAGAAGGAGGAGCAATGGGAAGGGAAACTGACAGAATGGAACACGAGGCACAGAGAGGTCTGAAGTGGGAGCTAGAAGCATTGGTGTGCTGTTTGAGATAGAAAATTGCGGGAGGGATAAGGAAGATGCCAATGGGTTTTGGAGCTTTGGGAAAGCAACTCTCCTCAGTTACAAGGATGATTGCTGAGTTACCCCTACTGTTTACTGTTCTTAAGATCAGTGAAATGGCATAAAGGTGGGAACTTGTGTAGGTATGGTGGCTTATGTCTATGATCCTGGTACTCTGGAAGCTGAAGTAGAAAGATTGTGAGTTCAAGGTCCTGTCCCAAAACACGAAACCAACAAAGCCCCTGATATTCAGTCAGTAGGCACCCCGATAAATAAAAAATAAAATAACAGTTTTCTTGGGGTATTGACAAATAATTTTTTTGTTTTTTGTTTTTTGTTTCAAAAGCTATCAAAATAAGCACTTGGGATATTTGTTATTTATTTCTTTGTTTCTGTATCTGACTTGTTTTCCCTAAGGACTAGGAGTTATACACTATTATTTATCAAACTTGTTAGAAGGGGAAATTCTAATGGGAAAAATTATTGGTTGTGTTATAAACCTTGTAGCTACATATAGTACAAGCATAATTTGGAACACTGTATTTTAGATACCAAGGGAGGGGATTAGAAGGGAACTAATGTGTTAAATGTCTTCTGTGTGCTAGATACTGTGCTAGACACTTTGACATGTATTACAGGGTTTCTTGTGAGTATGAAATGAGATGATGTATCCCCATTTTACAGATGAGGAGACTGACCTTGCCCCAAGTCACATGGCTGGTAAGTGGCAGAGCTGGACTAGAACCCAGACCCCAAATCCAATGCCTTTTCTGCTATACCATGTTAGAGCTTGAAAAAAGAGAGGTATGAAGTTCATGATCAGAATTGACAGCTCCAGGAATTGTTTTTCATGACAGGAGTTAGATAGTTAGAAACACACTATTAGAATCCCTGCCTCTAAGCTGCCATGTTAGATGTATCTAAAGTGTATTAAGGAAGAACAATGTCTCTTGTCAAGAAATGCTGGATTGAATGAACATGTGGCATCTCATGGGACTTTATATACCTTTGTGTTAAAGGCAGTTACAATATATGTCCACAGAAGAATGCTTATTAAACGCTCAGATGGCAGCACGCCTGTGCAACAGCCTAGGGAGTTTAAAATTGACTTTGTAGAGGGCACATTAGTCCATTAAGCACCCTTCATAAAAGTCCTGTGCTAGATTCCAGAGCATAAAGTGAAACAATACTGTTCTTGACTTGTCTGAACATTCTTGCCTACCTGAGAATAAACTTGGGGTAAAATATAGCAGTACAAATACATTTTTCTTATTATTGTCAGTCATGATTTTTTAAGCTCCTATACATGATTTATGGATTCTCAAAAGATAAATATGAAATTCTAAAGTCAGGTGTGGTGGCACCTTTTTGTAACCCCCAGCCTTTAGAAGACTGAGGCAAGAGAATTGAAAGCTTAATGCCAATCTGAGTTACATGGCAAGATCTTATCTTAAAAAAACCTTACAAAATAATTTTGATACCTTTAGTACTTAGATGGGCTAGGAATTGGGATTTATAAATAGTACAGGAATAAAATTCTATCACTAGAGAATGTAGGATGGTTCTTGGAAATTACCACCAAATTTGCAATGTTAGAGACTGATGCCAACATAAACATGTTCTCATAACTTGTTTAAAAGAAATATGATATTTAGACTCCCTCAAATATTTTCCCCATCATTTTAATGTACTTTACTAAGATTATATTTGCATGTAGCTACACTAATTCCTACTTGCTTGAAGTAGTGAGTTGGCATTCTGGACTTGTGTTATAACAAATAGAATGAATATACATCTGAGACACAATGAAGCCGCACTTCTCTGATATATCAGAGCTAATATATCCTATATATCATCCCCTGCAGATGCAAAGTGACTTAGCTTTAAACCTCTTAGACAGCTTTAAAGAATGCCCTGTTTGGTATTGCCCTTGTCCCTCATGTTGCCATGTCTGGTTTTCCAAGGGTTTCTGTAGCTTCTGTAGACAGACAAAAGGTCTTTTGCTGTTGCCTTGCTTTGTTGCCTTGCCTCGTTTTGCTTTGTTTTTAATATGCTGTTTCTGGTATGCATTTTATCTGTGATGTGTCTCTTTTTCTCTTCCCTTAAAAAGATGAAAATAATGCCCTTAAACCAGCTTTCAAACATTCTGTTCTCACTTATATAAAAAAGTGAATGTGTACAACAGGGGAGAGAACTGTGAAACCATTGCTTCCTCCCTTTCCCTCCTGCCTCTCCCTCTTAGAAAAGCGCTTTCTATATTTAGGACATGGCAGCAACAGAAGAACCCCTCACATGCTGCACATTTTTAGTATTGTTTTTATACATGTTTGTTAGCAGTTTCAAAGAAGGTTTGAAAGCAGGTGTGTATTCAGGTTGCCAGCAAGATTGAGGGCAGGGGTATGCAAACTTGGTCACTGGCTATTGTGTGGACTTGAGAAAATCAGCTGGGACATTGTTTCAGCATTTGTTGACTTACAGCCTTCCCTGGATGTGGGTAAAGAAAGGTGGGAGGACCTTAGGCCGGGTTCCCACTCTTCTCTCTTATTGCATGATGTTAGTTTTTATATGTCATTTTCTCCTTATAAATTTACAATTTGCACTTCTAATGAGTTGTCCTTGTGTATAGTGTTTGCAACTATCATGAAAATAAATTGAGGACTTTACTCAAGATGCTGATTTAAGAACTTTACTGTTTTTTTCTTCCCTTTCTTCCTGTTACCCTTAATGAATATACAGCCAATTAGATTCCTTCCCTTGCTTTAGCCTTTTTCTTTTCTTATTTCGGTATTGGAAGGTTTTCTATATCTGTTTTAGGTGCAGGCAAATGGAAGTCCCAGTTGAAGCTTCCAGAGGATGGCCATGCCTACTTAGAGGATTCATGCTTCCTTTACTGGCTTGCTAGAGCCAGTTGTTAAGTTTCAGACCTTTTGTGAGATGGTTGTAGAACTAGCTGTTATTATCAATTATCAGTGTATGTATATGTTCATACACTTAAATAGATTCCATTGAAAGCAGCAATAGTCCTTAAATACTTATAATTTTGAATAATCTTCAGGTCATTTCCATTTGTAAGCACATCTCTTCTCAGCTTGACACTGAGTGAGTTCATATTGATGTATTTGAACTTGGTGGAACTTGCTACAGTGCAAGTGTTTTCACTGGGGAAGGCATCAGACTGTAGAGCAGAGGTCCTCGCTCCTGCCCTCAAAGAACAGCTCCTTATAGTTACTAGCACACTGCTGATACAGGCTAAATGAACTGTAGTCAAAAACCCTATTGCTTTTGCCTGTGATAAAAGGAGGTCTAAAATGAGCTAAGACATTTTCTAAAATGTCAGGAACAGGCTAGAGTATTTGTAGCTTTGTTCTAATTTGTCAAATAAAATTCTTCATGTTTAAGATCCTTATACTACTAGGAACAATAAGCTTTACCTCTACAAAACAATCTTTACTGACATGTATAAAGTATACTATTTCTAGGTTAATTTTATATAAAACATTAGGGAGTGAATTGGTGATATAAGCTTTTAATACCTTATTTCATTGCAGCTGCCACAGGTGACATGCCAACTTACCAGATCCGAGCTCCTACTACTGCTTTGCCACAAGGTGTGGTGATGGCTGCCTCACCAGGAAGCCTGCACAGTCCACAGCAACTAGCAGAAGAAGCAACACGCAAGCGGGAGCTGAGGCTGATGAAAAACAGGTAAAGTACTGGGTAATCTAGAGCCACTGTAGGAAACATTTGCTACTGCGGGGTTCTTAATGTACATTTGCAAAACTGTTTCTCAGGTTAAGTGTTCTGTGGCTTTGTGTATGTGCTTATGCTCTGCCCATGATGATAGTTTGTCTTCTGGTGAGTTCCTGGTCATTGATGCTTCATAAGCAGTAGATATGTTTCTTCATGTTGTAAGGAATATCAAAAGATATATAATCTTTAAAAATAGTATTATAATATATATGTATATATATTAAAAATAGTTCACTAATGAAGAACTTTTAAAAAGATTTTTTTATTTTATGTATATGAGTACACCATTGCTCTCTTCAGACACACCAAAAGAGTGTATCAGATCACATTACAGATAGTTGTGAGCCACCATGTGGTTCCCAGGAATTGACTCAGGACCTCTGGAAGAACAGTCGATGCTAAGCCATCTCCCCAGCCTTACTATATTCTTTATAATAAGTTTGTTTTATATATTTTTGTGAAATGGTATTCTGGTAAGTACATTTTACCCCTTAAATTGGCATTATGGATAGGACCTGGGACCTTGGGCATGATAGACAAACATTGAGATACATTTCTGTCCCCAATTTTTTAGCTTCTTTATTAGCAAAATAAATTTAAGTATTAAAGCATTGTTTTGTATTTTATCATTCTAGGTACTTTGTATTGTTTTTATACCAGCACAATGAAGTACATGTTCTTTTGACATTCTAGTCATGTATAAATAAAAAAATAATGGAACCTCCTCATGCCCCTGCCATCTAGCTAATGGCTAATGTTGTAGTGGAAGTGTTTGCAGTCCTCTCTCATCTCCCACTTGTGTTCCGAGTCTGTGTCTTGGGTGCCTCCACTTCTCTCCCTGCTTAGGTACCAGCCTGCCATGTTAAAAACACACTTACAAAATAATATCATTTTATTTATTCGACTTGCATATTAATTCTTTAGTTATTGTGGAGAATGGTACAACTCAGTTTGATTTTCAAAATGAACAGAGTTGCCTTAACTGTTTCCCGGTGAAGTTTGTCACCTATTCTTTAGTGTTAGATTATATCCTAATTGCAAGAAAATAAAGCACATTAGGTGGGGTCAGCTGCTTTGCTGCTCTGTAGAACAGAAGTAGACTGTGGTCTTTGACAGTCTTATTAGATGTTTCCAACCTAGTTTATCTACAGATTGTGGCAGTGGAATCCCTGAAATTCAGTACTGAGATGACCACTGTCCTGGGTCTTGTCTTAGGTGGTTACATTCACTGCATTTGTGGTTCTTCAAATGACAGTTTGGGAGCTAAGAGAGATAAGTCAGCAATTAAGAGCATCTAGTGGGCTGGTGAGATGGCTCAGTGGGTAAGAGCACCCGAGTGCTCTTCCGAAGGTCCGGAGTTCAAATCCCAGCAACCACATGGTGGCTCCATAACCATCCGTAACAAGATCTGACACCCTCTTCTGGAGTGTCTGAAGACAGCTACAGTGTACTTACATATAATAAATAAATAAATCTTTAAAAAAAAAAAAA
>NC_034604.1:59079-65412 GCF_900095145.1 Mus pahari | reverse complement strand
ACACACACACACACACACACACACAGAGAGAGAGAGAGAGAGAGAGAGAGAGAGAGAGAGAGAGAGAGAGAGAGAGAGAGAATGAATAAGGATTGGAGAGATGGCTTAGAAGTTAAGAGCACTTACTGTTCTTGCAGAAGACCTGGGTTTGATTCCCAGCTCTCACATGGTGGTTCATAACTTCCTGTAACTTCATTTCTCAGGTGATTGTTACCCTGTTCTTGCTGCCATAGGCATTAGGCATGCAAATGTTGCACATACATAAATTCTTGCAAAACACCTATACATATAAAAATAAGACTGAGTGTGGTAATATACACCTTTTATTTCAGCACCTTTGGAGGAAGAGGCAGGTGTATATAATGAGTTTGAGGCCAGCCTGGTCTACATAATATAGTTCTAGGCTACCCAGGGTGACAAAAACAAACAACATCTATAACAAAAACTTTTATAAGAAACAAAAATAAATCTTTTAAAGAAAAGATTCAATTTCATATGCCATGTAACTCCTTAAGTTGGCTACATTTGCCAAACTTATTGCTTGTCTAAATCAGTAGATGGTGAATACACATACATTAGAAGTAGGATAATAAAGATAGAAACATTTATCTCTCTCCCAGGTCATATTTTCTCATCAGCAGTGTTGTTGCTTTAAAGATACAGAAGGAATGGCTGGAGAGGTGGCTTAGAGGTCAAGAGCACTTGTTGCTCTTCAGAAAGATCCAAGTTTGGTTTCTAGCATATAGGTCAGACTGGCACACGCCATAATTACTGGCATATATGGGAAATTTTTCTGGCAGGTACATACACAGCCAGAAAAAAGGTCCCCGGTGTCTCCAGGGATGTGGGCTCCTTGCTGCCGCATCTTCAGCATGTACATTTTTGTCATCAGGACCACAGTATGTCTGCTGTTGGTGATGATAGGAAGAGGGGAGGAGGGCTGTGGTCTAAGAGTGCAGCTCACGTAGTCTATTTTTCCAGAAGATTTTTTTTTTTTCTAGAAGACGTTCCTGTCTTCTTTTACCTACATTTCACTGGCTAGAAATAGGGCCCCACTATAAGGGACTCTGAGGAGAATTATTTAGCCTGCCAGTGTCAGACTAGAGATAGCTAGAGAAAAGCAGCAGCATATGGCTCTTGGGTGACTCAGCATTAGCTTAGCAAATTTCAAGTACTTGTTCCTCCAGTTTCCTTAAGTCTTACCCAACTCTGTGATCACAGAGTAATTCTAGCCTCACTCTGGAGATGAGGACCTGGAGTTGGAATGGTTAAGTGGCAAGTAGGCCAAGATCATAAAGCCAGGGAACCAGAAGTAGGCTATGCTGCCTAGCAGTTCTTTCTTTGAGAGCCTTCCTCTTCCTAATAGCAAGGTCACCTCAAAAGGATCTACATGTAAAGTTTGGACTTCATGGAGAAAATGCAGGCTTTACAGTTAGCAAGAGCAAGGTCAGGTATCAGCTGACATTGATAGCAGATAGCTATATCCCTATCACACTCGTCAGCAGTAGCTTTGATTCCTTGAAGCCTGGTCACCATTTCCTGTTTAGCTTGACATTGGCTTTGAGACGGTGTGGCCCTGGCCTCAGACATGTGCTTCTCTTCCCTGCCTTCACCTTCTGAGTGTTGCTTGTACAGGTTTGCAGCACACCTGGCTCTTCACCCTTTTCCTACAGTTGCCATATTGTTTCCTCTCCATGCTGAGGATGTATTTGGTCAAACTCAAGCCTGCAAACTGAGCTACCTATTAATAGAAGAAACAGGTGTTTGCCACAGCTGAGAATACTTAGGAATGTGCCAACCACTTGTGTGATCACTAAAGCTTTGTGCTTGGGACATTTTGACTCCAGTCACATCTCACACACAGTGTCTGATACAGAGTGTGGATATTTACAGTAAGCAAGAGGTTAAAAGCTGACTACCTCACAACACTGAATTTAAATTTTCATTTAAAGTTTGTATGGAAAGACTGTCTTCCTTTTATATTTAGAGTTTAACATATTTAATGATGAAAAAAACATAGGTACTTATAAATACATTTCAATTCCCTGACTGGCAGCTATGTGGGGAGTATGCCTACACTCCCCACTGTGCACCATTTGGATTACTGTAACCCCTGCTTTACCAAGCTTTACTTTGACATGTTTTAGTTTTTTTCACTGCTCAGTTGTCCAACCCTTGGTGGGTTCACAGGGTGAGTACAGCACTCTTGGCCAGGAACTAGGGCTTGTTTTTTTTCCTGCAGCCCATCAAGATTTCAACATTCCTTTTCTGCTGTCTTGCTTTGCATGAGGAAAGAGACATCCGTTCCATGAGAGCCAATTCTTCTAAAAATACAGCAGTTGGCCATGTCTGTTGTATGTGTCACAGTTGGGGGATGGCATTGATGACTGACATTGCAGTGACTGGTATCTACCCATGAAGCATACCTTTGTGAATTCAGTTGAGTGACAGTGACTGGCAATTTCTGAGAACTAAGTATTCCCAAATAAAGCTTTATCAGAGAGCCTCTCCTTAGAACAGTTAAGTGAAGTCGCCTCCATCCTGTTCCACTTTTCAAAAAAGGAGAGAGAAAATGGGGACAGTGTTAGTTATTGTTTACTGGGATCACACATAAAAGTGACTAACTTATCTTTGTTAGTTTCAGTTATTTGGGTGCTTGTTGGTCTGTCTTTTCACTTTGGTTGCTTAATGTGCTGTGAAATGTGTTCAGTGTGAATTAAATTCATGTGGTTAGAGAATTGCATATTAATTCTTTTCAGTTAGCTAGTAACTGCCATTATATTTGTCTGCCTGTTTACTTATGATAGGTTCCAAATACCTCTCACTAGCTTTATGCTTGTAAAGTAACTGAGGTTAGCCCGGCCTTTTTTTTTTTTTTTTTTTTTTTAATGTGTGTGTGTATTTGGCCTGAGTGTTTATCTGTGTAACACGTGTATGCCTGGTGGCCACCCTGGAGCTGGAGTTATAGACAGTCGTGAACCAGCATGTGGGTGCTTGGGATGGAATCTTCCAGGCCCTCCGGGAAAGCACCCAGGGTTTGTAATCACTGACCTCTCCAGCTCCTGGTTTTGTGTTTGTGGTTCTGCTGTCTCTATCTCCCAAGTGCTAGGTCTACAGACATGTACCACCATGCCAGCTTCCTTTTCTGTATTTGTAATTGTGGTATTCTAACACTTGTCAGCTTAAATTGTCTGTGTTTTTAAGTTTTGTGTCATGTTATGCCATTCTTTAATTTTTCACAAGCAGTGCCCATTTTCCTTGGTGCATAAACATCCATGAGTTTTATTTATTGTTATAATTTGTCCATGTTGTGTTTTCTATTCAGGTTGTTTTTGACAACCGTGATTGATTGTTTTGTTGAGATTTAGTCTCAAAGTACACAACTGTTCAATATTGGCATTTGAGACTTCATAGGATTCTTAAACTCATTTTCATCAAGTGACATTTTCTCATTATGATTAGTAAGTATGTTTTTTGACAACCAAAAATTAACTGAGAGGACTGAAAGGATTTGTGAATGTCTTAGTAGGAATTCTGCTGGGAGTGTGGTCCTTTTGTTGTTGTTCATTGTACACAGAGGGTCTTTCTTGTCATGGCATGGATGGCCCAAGAGAACACTCTTTGGAAAAAGCTACCAGTGCTCCTCATTTGGTTTGTTTTTCTCTACAAGGTATCTACTTTGCTCTGTTTGTTGTGTAGCTTTGTTTAAATTTCCTCAGATTGGTTGGCTGTTGACTGTGTAGAATGGGGGGGGGGGCAGATGTTCAAGGAACCATTCTGGATTGTGCTGGGAGGTTGTTCCTGTTGTCATTTGCCTTGTGTTGGTTCCAGGGAAGCTGCCCGGGAGTGTCGCAGGAAGAAGAAAGAATATGTCAAATGTCTTGAAAATCGTGTGGCTGTGCTTGAAAATCAAAACAAGACCCTCATTGAGGAACTCAAGGCCCTCAAAGACCTTTATTGCCATAAAGCAGAGTAACTGTGTTTGACTTGGACCTTGTTGACTGTGAACTCTAATCGGGGCAGGCGATGCAACATCCTCATAATGGCCACATGGACTTGTAGATGGGTCTCTTAACCCTTGCTATAGAATATAGTCTGCTGTAGGGTGTGAATTGGGAATACTGTTCCATGGGTTGGAATGCAGCTCTCCTCATACTACCAAGCTTGCTCTTTTGCCAATAGCATGCAACATACGTTTTGTTTGCCCTTCTGCTTCTACTTTTTTCAGGGAAGCTGCTAAAGAATGTCGACGTCGAAAGAAAGAGTATGTGAAGTGTCTTGAGAGTCGAGTTGCAGTGCTGGAAGTTCAGAACAAGAAGCTTATAGAGGAGCTTGAAACTTTGAAAGACATTTGCTCTCCCAAAACAGATTAGTAGAAATATTTAACTATGAACTGATTACAGCATGTACAGTTGCTTTTGAATGCAATACAATATATAGCCGGCAAGAATTATGGCTTTTTTCTTTGTATCATTCATCTGACTTTCTAAAACTAACATTCCTAAGATGCTTTGTTGTATTTAATTTGCTCTTACCTCTAAGGTCAATTTTTAAGAAGANACAAACTGTAAAAAATGTATGTAACAAATTCTTAAAATGAAATATTTGTAAGACTTGTTCCAGTGCAACATATTTGCAGTTCCCAGTCTCTCTGTCATGAATAGTGTCCTATGCAATAAAAATTTTGCAGGTTTTAAGAATCATTTTAGGAAAGGGTGNTCAAAGGCAGTGCATCTCTCCAGTAGTAAGATAAAATCAACCCACAGAGATACCTCAGGAAAGAATGAAAGGAAGTGTATCCTGATGACATAACTACATGAGAATAGCCTACACATGAATTTGTGCATTTATAGATTTTTATGATCGTCACTTTGTAAAGAAAATATTGTATTGCTGACCTTGGGTNCCACAGTTGAAGACAGTTTTCAATAGAACCATGTTGGTTGCTCTTTGTACTATTTGGTATTTATTTAAGTATGTGAACATTTACTACAGCTTCCTACTATGTATGTAGTATATGAATTTCTACAGAAGTTTGTGCTGCTTTGCTGTTATCATATTTTTATTATCTGGAATGAGTTCCACAAGTATGAATTTGTTGCTACACTGGATCAGCAGCCTTGCAAATACTGGGCCATTTCATTAGAGGACAACTGCAGGGCTCTAGGAGCAGAGTGCAGTGTGGAGCACTTGCCTGGCATGTGCAAGGCTACACGTTCAGTTGAAAGGGAAGACCTCGAGCTCTGCAAATGGAATGGGGTGGGGGGAGAGGTTAGAGGTCAGCCTTTGTGCTGTACTAGGCTTCCTGCTGTTGGTCTGGAGAGTTTCTGCTGATGACCCTCCATTGTGAATTCTTGCAACCTCAGGAATGCTAACATTTAAAAAAAGAACCCAAGATGTCATTTTTGATTTTAGAACTTGGATCAATTTTGTTTTGCTCTTGGGAATGTAGCTATGTACATTTGTCATGTAGGTTTAGGCTAGCCTTAAACTCACAATTCTCTTGCCTCAGCCTTTTGAGTGCTTGGATTACTGATGTGGGCCAGAATATCCAGTTTGATGAAGTATTCTTTTATAAAATATTACTTTGTTTTTAATTGCCTGTGTGTATATCTATGTGTATGTAAATGTGGGTTCCCAAGGAGGCCAGAAGCTCCCCTGGAGCTAGAGCTATAGATCGTTGTGAGCCTTCCAACATGGGTGCTGGGAACGGAACTCAGGAGCAGCACATGTTCTAAACGACTGAGCTATCTCTCCAGCTCCGTGATAAAATATCCTTATGCCAGAACATTCAAATGAAATTCATTACAATCGGGATAGCTTTGTTACTAGTAGTATCCATAGTTTGTTTTTATAAGGAGAAGACTCAAGGTATAAGCTTGCATTCCTAACCCTATGCTGCTATGTCATCTTTCTCTCACCAGCAGGTACTGACTGGACAGGGGCTATAGTCCCTGCGTTGCCTGTGGCTGATCTCTGATTTGTTAAGAACCTGCCCACTTCATTCACTATCAACAGGGTTGATAGTGGATCCATCTGGTAGTGGGTAGGAGGTGGTTTGGTACCCAGTTGCCATTTCCTTATCTATAACTTTTCCTTATCTATAACTTCCAAAATGTAGGTCCTGGTTTTGTTTCTGTTGCCACGATAAAATACTCTTGACAGAAACAACTTAGGGTAGAAAGAGCTTACTTTAGGTCACAATTCCAGGTTGGATAATTCATCAAAGCATGGAAGTCAAGGCAACAGGAATTTGAAATAGCTCGTCACATCCACAAACACACACGCATACACACACACACACACACACACACACACACACACACGGGGGGG
>NC_034604.1:57416-58959 GCF_900095145.1 Mus pahari | reverse complement strand
AGAGAGAGAGAGAGAGAGAGAGAGAGAGAGAGAGAGAGAGAGAAGAGAGGAGAGAGAAAATGACTATGCATACCTGGTTACCAGTATTCAGCTCATTTTCTTACACAATCCAAGTCTCAAACCCAGAGTATTGTGTGTATCTATTAACAGAATCAAGGTAACTTTCCACAGATAAGCCCATAAGCCAACCACATCTGGACAATATTTCATTGTGACTCTCTCCACAGGTGAATCTAGACTGTGTCAAGTTGACAATTAAAACTCACCAGCATAGGAACTAGAGAGATGTCTCAGGAGTTAAAAGTATTTGATGCTCTTTCAGAAGACCTGTGCTTGGTTTGCAGCACCCACATGGTGCTCAGATCTGTTTATAACTTCAGCTCCAGAGGGTCTGATGCAGATTTCTGATCCCTGTGAGCACCTGGCATGCACGTGGTGCACATACATGCATGCAGGCAAAACATTCATGCACAAAAATAAATCTTTAAAACATCCTAACCATCATAGTAGAAATACCAATTTGAGTTTTATTTAAAATTTTTTTTCCTGTGGTGTCTCAGCTCTGAATTTCTTTTATCTCCTTTTTGTGATTTCTTTTATAGTCTGTTGAGGACACAATACAAAAAGAAATGGGAAAGCAAAGCCCAGGTTTCAGGTGAAGTAAAGTGCATCCCTTGGCCAGTGCAGTTGTGTGCTCTTGGTTAATATAGCAAGACAAAGGAATTGATAGACCAGATGTTGACCTGTGAGGTGTTTTGAGTTAGAGAAGCAGTCGGCATTAAGAGGAGGCTTCATGGAGGAGTTTGATTTTGACCTGAGAGTGCTGGGAGCACTTAAATAGTAAGTAGCTTAAATAGTAAGGAGACATTTTTTTATATCACACAAAAAGTCCACATACAGGAGACGCCACAAATAGCTTAATTCAGCTACTTAACCGTGGAAGTTTGGCTAGAGTCTTCCCACCCAGCCTGTCCTCCTTTTCTGGCTCCTGATCCTAACATTGATGGCATACTTCTAGGGAGCAAGGCTGGAACGCACAGGCACTCCCAGCATCTTGTCTTGTCTTGTTTGTTTGTTTGTGAGACAGGATTGGGTCTGAAAAGTAGTAAATAGGCAACTAGGAATGACTTCTGTGGGTTGATCAGTGCTTAAAAGCATTCATAAAATGAAGAACAGCTTGGGAGAGAGCTGGAATTTGGGCTAAGCTATCAGAGATACACAGGAACTCATATTCCTTGTCATCTAATTTCTTCCATAAACCAAGCCTTTGCCACTCATTCAGAACCATCAGATGTTACCTGTTGTCTCCCAGAGAACAGAGTGAGCAGTAACTTGGGAGATTTTCATGAACATTGTATATCCTGGACTTCAGTGTCATGTAGAATTCAGAGCTGTCACTGTATCTCCCCCACCCATCTTTGCAGTTTTAGAATCTAGGTTATGGCCTGTACAAATGACTCATCCTGGATTGAGTTTATAGCATGTAATTGTGGGCACTTTATGATGGTAAGTTGTCCCGCGCTACCTTCTCGCCAGCAAGAAA
>NC_034604.1:52724-57405 GCF_900095145.1 Mus pahari | reverse complement strand
ATGACGCCACGGGAAAGGCAGGGCACAAGGGAGTGGAAATCTACCCAGCACATGCGCAGCTGCCTTGTTTGTTTGTTAGAGCACAGGACATCAGCGCTATCTTGTAATGGCGAATGTGAGGGCGGCTCCCCACAGTAAGTCCCATATAATGGAAGGACACAGAAAATGCATTTATGTACTCTTTGTTATATCCAGCGCGCACACTCTTCTATGTGTCTAGAAGGCTCCTAAAACCAATACATTTTTTCCTTGTTCATACCAAAACCAGATAATTTTGACATGTGAGGCAAGCATAAGTGTCATCAGTTGGTTCTCCACAATATATCCAATTTCATTCTGCTTTATTGTAGCAGCTCTTTGTTTCTAGAAACTCAAATGAAATGTGCCTTAGTTGTTTTTTTATTAGATATTTTCTTTATTTACATTTCAAATGCTATCCCAAAAGTTCCCTATACTCCCCCCTGCCAGTTGTTTTTTGAGATCACTCATGTCCTAGTTTTGTGGCTGTTGCGGTGGTAGAATATACTGACAGAAAGCAACTGCAAGTTGAAAGGGCTCATTTTATCTCAAGTCCAGGCTGTACTCCATCAAAGTAGGAACACCAAGGCTGCAGAAACTTGAAGCTGTCATGTCACATTTACAGTCAAAGTGGAGAGAAAGAGTTCCTGGCTACTGCTGCAGTCCCTCACTTCAGACTATTCTCCCAGGTGATTCTACATTGTACCAAATTGACAATTAAAAGGAATGGTCACAACTTGATCCTTTGTAAACTTGACATGCAAAAATATGACTTTAAAGTCACAGTCTTTTACCCGAAGTCTCCCACTTACCTCATGAAATATAGGCCAACTTAAAAACTCATCAAAATCTTAGAAAGTCCAAAATATCTTAACTGAAAACCTGTATAAAATGAAAAACAAGTCACACACTTTCCACATGTTTACATGTTCACAACCTTATTCTAAGCAGGAAGAATACACCATAGAAAATAAATCATCATATCACAACACCTCCACAAATCAGCAGTCAGAACACCAGGTTTTACAGGTGCATCTCTAGCATGAGGAGCTCACAATGCAGTCTTCTGCATTGTTCTAAAGGGCTTGGGTTGCTCCATCCATCTAGCTCTTCCACTTATAGCACAGATAACTTCTCTTGCAGGCTTAGGCCAGCTCCACATCTGTATTTATTCTTGGTGAACATCCCACAGACTTTAATATCCTCAGATCTCCATTGTAATTGAGGCTTCGCTGGCACATCTTTGTGCCATGGCCTCCCAGGGTCTCTGCAGCAACTCTTGTCCCAGTGTGCCTGCTCTCCAGGATGCCCTTTCATCCTTTTGCATCTTTCATACCATCAAAACCAGAACAACATGGACGACATACACAGCATTACCAACTCCTGCTGCCACCTGGGATGTAGCTAAGCCCTCTTGGGTACTGACTTTAAGGAAAGCACACTATTGGTGCAGTGAACAAGATTTTGTATGGTGGTACAGATCTCTCTATCCATGACAGCTGCTTCTACAGCACTGGCCTGAATTCTCTCCCACCCAAATTTTCCTCTGCCAAGCAAGCTAGTCCATTACCTTTAAATTCAACATAACTAGGTTTTCAGAACACAGACAATAAAGGCAGATTCTTGTCTAAAATAACACAGGAATGGTCCCAAACCCAGTCCTGTTCCCCTCTGAACATGGCCAGGCCTCTTCTGTCTGTCTTTCAGTATCACTGTCTTCCAAGCTTACACAGTAGTCCATGTGTCTCTTCTTCCAGCACTTATAACTTTGCTAGTCCAACACACCAAATGGCTCCACCTTTCTCTGACAGTTCCCAAGCTTAAAGGTCTTATGGTCAGGTTTGTTACAGTAGCAAGCTTACATCAGAACTTTCTATTTGTTTCTGTCCCAGTTTCATTTCTGTTGTTGTGATAAAGTAAACTGACTAAACATTGGAGGAGTTTGTTTTAGCTCTCAATTCCAGGTTACAATCCATCATAGCAGGGAAGTTGAGGTGGCTGGAACTTCAGATAGACACATCACATTGAGTCAAGAGCAGAGAGAAATGATTGCATGCATGTCTGAGGCTCAGTTTTCCTATACTCTGCTACAGGGTCCAAACCAGGGATCATACTGCCCATTTTCAGGCTAGATCTTCCTTTATCAGTTAAGGCCAGATAATCCCCCACAGACATGTTGACATGCAGGCTGGCCCTAAATAATCCCTTAGTGGTACTTTCTTCCCAGCTGCTTCTACATTGGTTAAATTGGTAATTAAAACTAACTATTCCAAAGGATACAGATGAGATTATAAATGGTGGTATGTGTATGTGTGTTATACAAGGGATATATTTTTGATAGTTTTTGAGAATTTTATACAATATATTTACCCTTCCCTAATTCCTATATCCTTTCATGAGTATTTTGTTCCTTATTTTAAAGAGGAATGACGTATCCACACAATGGTCATCCTTCTTGGTTTTCTTCTGTTTTGCATAATGTGTCTTGGGTATTCTAAGTTTCTGGGCTAATATCCGCTTATCAGTGAGTGCATATCTAGTGACTTCTTTTGTGATTGGGTTACCTCATTGAGAGATCTTTTGTCTGGGACTACTGTCTGACAGTTTAGTTATGAGATTTAAGAAACTTTGCAGCTAATTTCTTCAAACACATAATTCTATCAGGGACAGAAAGTGATGAACTGAGATTTGCTATACTTGATTGTACTTGCTCAAATAAAATGAGCTCATGTTATTTCTAATGTGGTTTGAATTTTTAAGAGGACAAGGAGAATTTTTTTCAGATTCTTTTCTTTCAGTGAGGTATCTCTGTAGATAAGGCCCTTGCTTCCAAGCCTGGTGACCTGAGTTTGGCCTCTAGAACTCACATTTTAGGAGCAAACTGTGTTCTCTGGGTTATCCTCTATGTTCCATATGTACATTGCACTGCAGCATGCATGCTCATGCATACACTCATACAGACAAAAGTAAATTATTTAAAAATGAGGGGCTAAGAGCTCAGTGATAGAGTATTACCAAGCTGTATGGAAAGCCCTGGATTCATTCTTTTCTTCTGTACCAGTGCTGAAGTGCTGAGATAAAGTATAGAAGTTTTTTTGTTTCTTAGTTCATTTCCTTAACTTTTGTGGTGCTAAGGTGCCTTGTGCCTGCTAGCCAAGTAAGTGTACCATTCCTGAACTACACCCCCACCCCAAGGAATGGAATTTTAAGTTCCCACCCTTTGAAGCACAATACTAATATACTCTGAAAGGCCAATATTTGATATAAGGAGGCTTCTAATAAGAATGTTATAGGATAATATGAGTATGTCCCTGTGATTACTCTATTTTGCATCATATGTATCTGATTTTTAGTCCAGGAGGTCTGGATTTTTGTAGCTCATTCTGTACGGTTTGTGATTCATGCTAATGTCAGAGGACAATGAACTGTGATCTGGGATTAGTCTTGCCCCAGCTTTCTGTTAAGTCACACATACGATGCACCTGTGTAGCACTAATTGAGCCATTGAGTCTAGTGTCACAGCCACTGCTTACCAGTTGTATCTGTCACTACTACCATCCCTGATTTTCACTGAAACATTAGGCTATAAACCCTTAAAAAGTGATGTGCTTTTTGGCAGGTGGCTACGGTACAGGACTGTCTTCCTTATGCTCTGTTGTTTGCTGTGGCTGTATATCCTTGACTGTAGTAGTAATTGGTACACCACTTTGGCTTCTGGCTGGTTGCATGCAAGCATCTGTCTGGATTACACACACACACACACACACACACACACACACACACACACACACACACACACACCAGTTAATTTTAAAATGCCTTGGCTAGCTAAAAGGCTGGGCAATTCTAATCCTCCCCACAGCTAGCACACATTTCCTTCCTGTAATCCTGGCTTACTGCCCTCTAATTCTATATTTTATCTTTGTTGCCCTGGCTCCTCCTGGGTGGCTCCCTAGTCTTTGCTGCCCAAGATGCTTCTGAGTAACCCTTTAGGGGGCACATTCCTTCTCACCTACATTTTGTATAATTTTCCCTCTGCAGCTCTAAACCTGATCCCTCTCCCTCAGAATCATGATGATTCTCCTTCCTCCCTTTCAGTTCCTAGCCTACCCAAATTGAAAGGTCCTACCTCAGTCTGCCTGCCCTGCTATTTGCCATTGTCTCTTTATTGATTGATCAAAACCCAATTGGGGTCAAGTACCTTCCATGTTTGGATGTATAGATTCCCGATTTTGGGGGGCAGATTAATTCAAGGCATTAGAACAAATCCCTAACACTTGGCCTTGTGGTTTGCCTCCAAGGCCTTAGCTACTGTCTCTGGAGGATGAGGGGCTGCTGATGTTGTGTGGCAGTGTCTAGCCTAGAGGATGTCATGACTGTAGCTAATGAAGACAGTAAGCTTAGTCAGGAGTACAAGCCCTATGGCAGACAGAGGCATGAAAGGCCCCCAGAGCCTCAGCTACTTTGATGAAAAGCTGCATGACTCAGCAGTCAGGAGACTGACAACAGTTTTCTAATTAAAGATGGTTTCCTGAAGATTCTATAGCTATTACATTACCTTTACACACACATACACATTTGAGAACATACCCACACCCTAGAGAGTGAGAAAAGAGAGAGAGAGAGAGAGAGAGAGAGAGAGAGAGAGAGAGAGAGAGAGAGA
>NC_034604.1:8533-52675 GCF_900095145.1 Mus pahari | reverse complement strand
AGAGGAGAGACAGAGACAGAGGGACAGACAGAGGGAGACAGAGAGATTGAGCAAGGTCATCCATGAGCAAGAACCTGCCCACTATTTGTACCTAAACTCCTCAGTGTCATGGCTATCTCTGACAGTTATATTACCAGTTGTGATACTCAGCCTAAAAGGAGGCTGTCTACCAAGAGGAGATGCTCCTGACTCTGAGCGTGGCAATGACACCTCTGAGAAACAGGTGAGAGAGTGGGGGTAGTTTGGATGGAGGAGGGAGAAATCCTTGAAGCTGGGGCATTCTAATGTTCTTATCAGGGTCTACTCTATTCACTCTAACCAGAGGAAGACATCTCCAGGGAGGGAGCTGTGTATGGAGCCAGGGCTCAGCCACCTCTACACCTCCTTATTTTCTGATGTGGTCCACATCAGTGGAAATTCATAGGCATAGCCCACATGGACTATGTTACTTGGCTCCTACATGACTTGTTGGGATTGAACCCTCAAGAAATAAATCTACTGGATACCAGAAAACAAGCAATAAGCACCATTTCTTTCTCATTACAGACTCTCAAGGTATGCCATGGTCCCATGAAGGCAGAAGGGTCAAAGAAGTTTTCTCAAGTTTAGTGAGCTAGTCTTACGGTAATGGCTAAGTCTGGGTGAAATAGTGTGAGGGAGGATATATTGGGCAAGATTAAAAAAGGAAATACTTCAACTGTAGCTTTTCCTCCAAGGGCACCGAGGTACAGATCAACTTGGAAGTGGAATGAACTATTAGATGTAGCTAGCATGTAAGTTGCTTCCAAGCCATGTACATTTTTACCAAACAAATGGCTTTAAAGGTAGTACTTACTTAGCAAAGTTAGAAATGTTAACTTTTTTTCTGATTGCTTTAGGTGGCTACAAAAAACTGGAAAATTAGGTATAAAGGTCATAGTGTTTATGCACCTATCACTCATAACCAGGGGTGACTCTTTCAGTTCTTTAAACATTTTATTCATGTACCTCGTGCATGTATTTGTGTAGGCATATATTCCATAGGGCACAGGACAACCTGGGTGAATTCTGGGGATGAAGTTCTTATTGTCAGGCCTGTTGTTGTATTGGATATTGTATACCCCTACCTGCAGAGTCCTAACTTTTTATTTTTTTTATTCACTTTGCACCCTAATCACAGCCCCCCTCCTTCCTTTCTTTCCAGTACCACCCTTACTAATCCCTCCTCTACTTAGGGGAAGCTGCCCCACCTTGGATCCCACCCTGCGCTGGGGCATCTAGTCCCAGAAGTCTAGATACATCCTCTCCCCTAGCATAACTGTCTCACGAGAGGCTTCATCCAGCAGAGGATGAAGGCAGATGCAGAAACCCATAGCCAAACTTCAGGTGGAACCTGGGGAGTTTTGTGGAAGAGTAGGGGATAGAAGGACACCACAAGAAGACCCACAGAGTCAGCTAGCCTGAGACCATGGGGCCTCATAAAGACTGGACCACAGGGAGCATGCAGGAGCTGGACACCTACACATTGTAGCAAATGTGCAACTTGGTCTTCATGTGGGTCTGCTAACAAGTGGAACAGGGGCTGTCCTAGTCTCTGCTCCTTGCCATAGGATTTCCTTCTCCACTACTTTGTCTGCTTGGCTATTTAGTTTTTATTTGCTATCAGAAGCTGGTGTGGTGGTGGTGGTGGTGGTGCTGATGAGTATATTCTGACACTAGAAGTTATTGATGATACATAGAAACTATTCATTGTGAATGCAATGGTATATTTTGACTATACATTTTGAAACTATATTCTGTTGCCTAGAAGATGCTGAGTTCTGCATATTATAATAAATCAAGAATATATATATGCAGATGAAAGAAAGCACTGGTGGCCTTTGGTGACTCAGTAAGTGACAGTAATGACTATTTAGTAACAAGCCTTTGAACATCTCATATGTAGTGAGTTTTGATATGAGACATGAAATTTACAGGAAAAGGATAGTTCCAGGGCTGAAACTATTAATTGAAGGTAATATTAATTTGCTGTAAATACACTCAAAGGTTCTTTCCACCTTCACCTCTCCATTCCCTGCCCTCTGTGTCTGATTATTGTTTTTTCGAATACTATGAAGATAACTACAGAAATAAACCCACCAAAGCCACAGCTGCAGATGCTATATATAAGAATAGGAAGAGTAACAAAAGCCTGTTTTACTGGAGACTTGTGACCAAGTCTAGGGGCCCTGGGATGTGCTCTTAGTTTTCATGTTACTGTCCTCTGCTTCTCTGACACTTAACAGATCTGAACCTCTGTTTCCTCTTCATTGGCTGTGGTGTTTGCTGATACTGTAAAGAAAATAGTTAAATTTCAAAGAAGTCTTACTATAAAGATCTGTTCAGACTGGTTTTCTAATCTTTGTGTGGGTGAGTCAATAATCAAAGGACTGACTTTAAAAATTCTTCAGAAAAATACCATCATTGTCATCAATCATTATTTTCTCAATGTGAGGAGTGTCTTCAAACTTAACCAGATTTCAAGACAAAAGGGTTTTTGAGTGTTCCCGCGCCGGCAGAAACACTCCAATCTGGGTTCGTACTGAAGGGCAGGAATATCCTAAAAGGGAATAGGGTGCGAAATGAAAATGGATGCCCTGACAATGAACACTGATCAGGGCTCCGAAGTTTAATAACCGAACTTTGTTTAAGTACAAGGAAAGATTCCCAGCCTGCCGCCCTTGAGTCTCTTTGAAGTTGCTGCAGCGGTCCAATTGTAGGCGGGTCTGAGGATCGAGGTGGAGATGAGTGCCCGCTGACATAGGTGGTCCAAGGGATCATAGGCGGTCCGAACGATAGTGGGTGGTCCAAACCGTCATAGGCGGTCTGAGGACGCTGCATTCTGGGAGATCTGGGGAGGTCCTCTCCGTAGCAATTCTATGTGCCTGTAGGGGGCGCAATATAATGTTTAGAGGGAGACTGATTAGTGGAGGTGGGAGACCCCAACATTTCTGCCCTTAATATTTAAAAAATTAATTTTGTTGGACTGGCACAAAAAATATATTTATGTTTTATCAACCTGCCCAGGAGCTGTGATGGCTTAGCAGCCACACCTGTCTCAGATTTTTGTTAGTCTAAGGATGGGGCCGGCAGCTTAAGGAAGAAATCCGGTGTAAGGCCAGTCAGAATTCAATTTTTCCAACAGAGGTCCTTTAGTAAATCCTCAATTATGCTGATTCTTTTGTGCCCAGCAGAAAAACCTGATTTGGGGGGTTTTGTTCTGGCAGATCTCATGACTAATGCAATGTCACATCCCCCCTATTTCCCAGGTCTAGGTAGGTACTAGAATATGAATGTAACTTCCACATGTTATCTTTAACATCTTGCCCTAACGCCAGCACTACTTATTAAGGTTGTTCACCTTGACTCCTAATTTATTTACTAAAAAATTAGACCAAACCATGATATAATGTTTAGATGCTGAAGGGTTTTTGTCACCGCTCCTGCTCGAAAACAAAAGCCAAACAGTTGAATAGAAACAGGATAACAACTTCTTTGGGAAAGGCCAGATAGTACTCCAATTAGTTGCAAATTAGCAACTCTCAGTTCAGACAATAGCCCCAGGTGTGTGGGAGAAGGGGAGGCTTGAGAATTATAGAACCCCTGTGAGCTCCTTACCAGAGGAGGCCCGAGCCAGACTTAACTCTGCCCAGTTAATAAAGATTTTTAGCTATCTTTATTAATATTGGAATTATTACTNGACCAGTCTAAGATTGAATTTAGANTAATTGGTCACAATGGAGGAAGGAGGGGAATTATTATAACTCCTCCTAAGACTGATCTTTATAAGTCAGATTTGACAGTTTCTAATGTTCTTATTTTAAAAGTTAAAAGCTTGAAACAAGGCAGCTTAGCTTGTCCAATTTTGAACCAAGGCAGGCAAGCAAGGGAGTGTTAAAAATATAACTTTAAATCAGTTTTATTGCACCCACTGATACTCAGCTAACTCACAGGTCAGCTCGGCATACAAACCTTTTGCAAGTTGTCGTACTTTCTGTGGAGAAAACACAAGCTTTTCTCTGCCCCATAAGGGTAGCTGTTTAGGATTAGCCAAATGTCAACAAGTAGATCCTTTTTGTTCTGCCTAGACATGACTATGTCCAGTCCCAGGATGCCACAAGGCATTTAGTAAGTTTGACATTCAAATTTTAAAATTTTAAAAATAACAAATGAAAAATAACAAATGAGATTTAAATAATGTGCACAGGGATATTTCCCCCCTTTCTTGTTAAAAGGAAAAAGTTTTTAAAAGTTTTGCAGTACCTTGAAATAAAAGCATCCATTTGCAGTAATTAAGTCCTCAAGAATTAACACCATTAGGTGGAAATAGGTAGAAGCTGAGGACACTTAAGAACAATTTTTTATAATTTGACATGCACAATCTTTGAAAATACCAATTTATTATGTAAGCCATATTATTTTGTACAAATAAGATTATACGGCCAATTATTTTTATGTAAGGTCTGAAATTTGCCTGGTAAAAATTTAACATGGCATTGTCTTAAGAGGCCTTGTCCAGGCAAGCTAGGACAAATTATTAATGTCCAAGGATAAGTCTTCTTAAGAGAACAGCATTTTTATGTTATGAGTTGTATATGCACAAACAATTGCAAATTGTGACAAGTTGAGTATTATAGCATTTGAGAGATGAACAATATCTGAGCAACTTTAAGCTGAGATATATAGACCATTAATATACAATTTAAGGCTTGATTAACTTTTTGAAAAACTGTCTACAGCATTCAGTTTAATCATTTGTACTGAAACAGGAGGAAGCTAAAAAGGATAAACATGTGATCAGATTTACAAATACTTTTCTTTATAAAAAGCTGCTTATAAATACAGTAAAAGGGGGCATATGCATACAAATGCATGCATAAAGGCAATTTTTATGTCTAGGATGATTGTATTTAAAAATGATGGTATGCAGTAGGTCAAATAGTAATATCTTGCAATACCCAATTTGATTGCTGTTTGGAAAGGGGAATTTTTAATTTTAATTAGTATCACAGCACCTTTACAATAGGATGTTAAGATTTTACTNAGAGAAGAAAAATGATTTTACATCAATGACTTTTTATGCCAAACAATTGCTGTGGGCACTTAATAACTATAACTAAAATAGGCAGCTAGTATATAGTTGCCAATGAGTACAACTGATAACAATTAGAAAAACTTCTTTTGTTTTTTGCAAGGACTTTTGTTTTTTACCAAAGAAATTTCATTTTTCAAGATAAAATAGAAAGGTTTAAATTAATTTGAAGCCTTATAATAAGATCTTAGCCCATTAACATCTCTTGGAAGCATGGAAAAAATAAACATTTTGAAGCAAATCAATTTTTTGTTGTAAAATTTTAAATATTACAATTTTATTTAGCATAACTAAAACCTTAAACATCAAAAGGATATGGTCTCTGAGAGCAGGATTCGAGGTAAACCTTTTTGTATAGGTCGTAGCTAATACTTACTACGCTGAAAAATTTAACTCTTAGCTTATTGTATTAAAGCAGAGACAATAAAATTATTTTTATATAATGTAAGCTGTATAAGCTATACTTAGAGGCAAAACTCACTAGTGATAACCAGTTTACCAGAAGCAAACCCTTAACAATTATCAAGTGAAAACAAACTCTTTAATAATTTTATATGAAGTAGGCAAGCCATCTTGTAATGTCTGATTGATCTCTTATACATTTTGAATTAAATCTTTACTATTAGTAACATGTGGGCAGTCTCCCTGAAGGCAGGGGGTGTGGCCACAAGAACTTTTTTTGGCGAAGTTTGTGAAACAAAGGAAAAGCCCGCCAAGGCTATTTTGAGCTTTGTCCTCTCCACGTGGGAAGGCAAAGCCCAATTTTAAAACACTATTACATTACAAAGTTTGGCTGCCAAAGTATACCTATGAGTGCATGTCTTATTTTCAAGCCTACTTTTTTAGGAAGGAGTCACGTTAAATATATCTCAATTAGAAGTTTTTTTAAGAGGCCTAGTTTTTTGACCTGCTTTATGCTACGTGTTTAAAATGACTCCAACCCTAAGTTAACCAATTTAAAGCTAACCGTTTGTAACCAATGTTATAACCTTTAATGAACGTCAATAACTTAAGCCATGCAGAGCATTTTTATACCTTTAAAATAAGTCAAAAACTCAAATGAAGCGGCTACACGAATTTTAAATTTAGACCACAGAACTTTACATTGTTTAGCTATCATATTACAAATAAAAGGTGCTTGTTACATACTAAAAATACTAATTATGAGAAATCCCTAGGAAAAACCGACCATCAGCTTTTTGTGCTTTAAAATTTAGAGTTTAAAGGCACTCTAAAAGGCAGTTTTTCGCAGGGGCCCTCCTGCTGTGTTTGATTTTTTTGCTGAGCCATAAGCCTCTATCGGGTTGCAGCGTCAAGACTGCAAAAGCAAACAAAATTTTAGCAAGCTTTAATATTTTTAGACATGGAACACAGAACGGTCACTCATACAAACAACGAAACAAGAACGCACATGACTCGACATGTGGACAATTGGTGCATCAGACATAAACAATACAAGAAGGTATCAAACTTTTCCTGTAGGAGTCCAGAGCGAAAGCCAGACATCTCTGGACTTTGGTCTGTCTCCAGGAGAATATTATAATACATTTACTCTATAGGCCATGGCCAGGAAGAATATAAAAAAAAATTTTTTTTTTAAACCTAATTCATCTCGCCTGATGCAGTTCTGTAGGACTGTGGACATAAATATGCCTGAAAGTTCCTATTCCCATTGTACACTGCCACCATGAGAGATGAGGTGCCGAGTTAGCACTTTATCACTCAAATTATCATCATGCCTGTAATAAGTATCTTTTTTCCCCCGGGATGCACGATTCGCTTAGTACATGTGGAGCTCCATGGCAGCGTCTGATGTTCACGCCGCCATCTTCAGCCACGTTGGGAGCCACTTGAGTGTTCCCGTGCCTGCAGAAACACTCCGGTCTGGGTTCGTAATGAAGGGTGGGAATATCCTAAAAGGGAATAGGCTGTGAAAGGAAAATGGGTGCCCTGACAATGAACACTGATCAGGGCTCCGAAGTTTAGTAACCGAACTCTGTTTAAGTACAAGGAAAGATTCCCAGCCCACTGCCCTTGAGTCTCTTTGAAGTTGCTGCAGCGGTCCAATTGTAGGCGGGTCTGATGATTGAGGTGGGGACGAGTGCCAGCTGACGTAGGCGGTCCAAGGGATCATAGGCGGTCCGAACGATCGTAGGCCATCCGAGGACACTGCATTCTGGGAGATCTGGGGAGGTCCTCTCTGTAGCAATTCTATGCGCCTGTAGGGGGCGCAATATAATGTTTAGAGGGAGACTGATTAGTGGAGGTGGGAGACCCCAACAGGTTTTATGCTGTAGTGGCTTTGTGGACAAGGGCAGAGGGTGCTATGGACTTGGATTGAGGCTTAGATACTCATAAATATACTCAAACTTCAACTGGCAAATTTCCCCAGCCTGTTCAACTTGAGCAGGTCTGAGCTTGAGTGGAATTGTCCTGGCTGAAAAGGTGCTGGCTCATAGTTCACATGGAGAGTTATCCTCCCAAACCTGACTTATTTTAAATATTCTTAGAAAAGCTAAAATAGTGAGAGAAGGGATCACCTTTTAGATGATATTTCCGTGTTCCCTAGTTATTTGTAAAGTTTTACTAGGGCAGGCAAGATGGTCCGGTGGGTAAAGGACTTGCCGCTAAGCCTGACAACCTGAGTTCCTTGGAACTCACATGGTGGAAGGACTGACTCCAGGAATTAGTTTTAGGAATTCTACATATGTGTTCTAGCCTATGTATCTACCCTCAAATAAATGTTAAAAAATTTAGTTGTATTGATTTCTGTTTTCCTACCCGAAAGGAAATGCAATTGATTCTTTTTTTTTTTTTTTTTTTTTGGTTTTTCGAGACAGAGTTTCTCTGTATAGTCCTGGCTGTCCTGGAACTCACTTTGTAGACTAGGCTGACCTCGAACTCAGAAATCCACCTGCCTCTGCCTCCCGAGTGCTGGGATTAAAGGCGTGCGCCACCACGCCAGGCTTGCAATTGATTTTTTAAGTTGGACATTTAAAATGTGCATTCATTTTTTACATTTATTTGTTTGTGTACATAACTCACACTGGGATGCTCCCAAATCCTATAGCACCAGCTCCAGGGGATCCAATGGCCTCTGCTGTCCTCCATAAACACCTACACACATGTTATATGCTTACTAACTCTTACACATAATAAAAAACCAGGCATGGTAATTCATGCCTTTTAATCTTCGCATTCAGGAAGCAGAGACATTGGATTTCTGTGAGTTGGAGGCCTGGTCTACACAGGTGCTACATAATAATTTCTAGGGCAGCCTGGTATACTAGTGAGTTCCAGGCCATATAGTGAGACATTGTCTCAAACCTCCTATTAAAATGATTAATTAGATCAAGGTCTTAGCTAACTGGAAATGGGTATGAATATTATTGAAGTGATGGAAATGTGTAATATCTGGACTTTTGTAATTGAGCAACTCAGTAAATTTGCTAAACTTCAAATGGGTGAATATCTTAGTGAATTGGTAAATGTTTTGGTTTTCAACATAAATTTAGATATACATACCAAATGTTTTATGTCCCCAGAATGTCAGCAAAGACAGCTCCAGAGGGTTTCTCTATACATCTGTTGACATTAGAAATTAACTGTAGTTGCCTTTAATATATATGTATCCATGTACATTGGTGTTTTGTCTACATGTATGTATGTGTGAAGGTGTCAGATCAACTAGTACTGGAATTAGAGACAGCTGTGAGCTGTCATGTCGGTGCTAGGAATTGAACCTGAGTCCTCTGGAAGAACAAGCAGTGTTCTGCATGACTGAGCCATCTCCCCAGCCCCCATAGCTGCCTTTTTATTGCAGAAATTCCTTTATTCTAAGTCCCAAGTGATTGGACTCATTAAATACCAGGACCAGGTGTTAGGAATAAAGAAAGAGCAAGAAATTTTTCAGATATTGGCATAAGTAAGTCTAAAGTGACTGACCTATCAGGTCATTTTATTTGTTGTCTATAATTTAAAAAGCTCATCTTAGCTGCTTTGTTATCAGGCCATGTGTGTGCTACAAGAAGTGGCTATGTTGGCTGATGAGATGTTCTGTTTGAAAAGGCGCTTGCACAATGACCTGAGTCTGAGCAGGACCCACACAGTGGAAGGAGCGAAGCATCTCCAAGTGGTGTTCTGATTGTACATCATGACATCTGCGTGCACTACACAGAGGGACAGACACACTGATATATGCACATATACATACACATAGATACACATAGACAAACAGAGATACAACACAAATATACACACAGATACATAAATAGACATTGAATACTGTCTTAATTAGGGTTTTACTGCTGTGATGAGACACAGTGACTGAGGCAACTCTTATAAGGGCAACATTTATTTGGAACTGGCTTACAGGTTCAGAAGTTCAGTCCATTATAATCAAGGTGGGAGCATGGCAGCTTCCATGCAGGCATGGTGTAGGAGGAGCTCAGAGTTCTACATCTGTTTGGAAGGTAAATAGGAGAAGTCTGGCTTCCAGGGAGCTAGGATCAAGGTCACACCCACAATGACACAATTCCTCCAACAAGGTCACACCTATTCCAACAAGGCCACACCTCTTAAGAGTACCACTCTCTGGGCCAATCATATTCAGACTTCACAAACTCCAACATAAAACACACATACAGATATGCACACAGACATAAACAGACATGGACACAGATACAAACATACATACAGATACATAAACAGAGGTACACACACAGACACAGAAATGTACAAACACATGTAGACATAAACACATATGGATACACATACATACACATATATAGTTAAACATAGGTACACACAAATACACAGATACACACAGGCATACACACAATCACACAAACATACAGATACACACAGACACATACAAATACACATATACATTCAGATATACACATATACATAGGTACACACAGGCACACATACTAAAATTTAAAAAAAAGTATGCATGTAACAATTTTTGGTGGACATTCCCCATGTTTTCTGTTGTAGGTGTCTAGGATGGTGCAGAAAAATAGAGAGTCCCTTCAAGCTTGTCAGCAGCTTGCAGATTATTAATCTGACCATTTTAGATATTTTCTAACATGCCTAAGACTGCTTAGGGATCACATCAAATGCCTGTCTGTCTGTCTATCTATCTATCTATCTATCTATCTATCTATCTATCTATCTATCATCTATCATTATCTAATCTGATCTGATCTAATCTAATCTAATCTAATCTAATCTAATCTATCTATTCGGTGGTATTCCTTCTCATTGTTGTGACAGAACACAACATTGTTGTGATAGAAACAAGGAAGGAAGGGAAGGGTGTGCTTTACCTCATAGTTTAAGAAAGGGACAAAGCCCCTAGTGGCTGGGAAGGCATAGGAGCAGGAAACAGGAACAGACAAGAAGTGGAGCTGAGTGGCAAACCCTCAAGGCCTATTTGCAGGGATCCACTTTCTTCAGCAGGGCTCTGCCTAATAAAGGCTCCAGAATCGTCTATGAAAATGCCAAGAACCCAGGGACCAAGTGTTCGAACACACGAGCCTCTGGGGAAACCCCCATTTCACACACAACCCACAACAGTCTGATTTTCAAAGCACTGGGAAATTACCCCAATTTGTTGTCCTATTTTCTGTAAAAATTTAAAATGGCACTCTGTTCATATCCTCTAGAGATCTGTAAAGTGCTGTGATCTTCTGGTCTCTCAATGGGATGTCTACATGGCTAAATAATCTATAGCACAGCAAGTGTTAAACACTGTCATGATATTGAAAGCATGTACGAAGATATGTATTGGCCAGCACTGCTTCCCCACATGCATTTGCAGAGAAATGAAAATTGTGGAATAGCACAAAAGTATCATCCCTGTAGGGGGTTACACAAAGATAGATATGTACATTTATGTAATTTTATACATATAAAATGTAAATTTGTACCTAAATTTGTGAAAAATCGTCTGGACTTTATTACTGCTTGGTGCTCTGAGACCACACAGTATGATCTAGCTAGACTCTGATTTGGTCTACCTTCCTGATCCATGGGCAACCTCCAGAAATCAACATAATTTGGGGACTAGGGAGATACAGCACCTGGCACACAACTATGAAGTCCACAGTTTGCATCCTTGGAGCCCATGCAAGTAGCTGGGCATTCATGGTGACCATCTGTAGTCCTGGCAATAAGAGACAGAGATGAGCTACTTAGGATAAACTGGCTAACAAAACTGTCTGCCATCATGGAACTCTAGGTTCAGTGACATACTTTGCCTCAATAAATTCAAATGCAGAATGATAAAGAAGGCCCCTGACATCTGTGCACATGCACCCACACATTCATATGCATACAGGGGCACACTGAAAATACACTCTCAAGAAATGTTCCAGGCTATGCATCTGCCTTGATCCTGGGAAGAACCTATGGAGCACTGCCAGCCAGTGGCTCAAGGGAGGCAGAACACAGTCTATAATGGGGTGGGGGGGGTGTCCCCAGTCTGTGCTTTCTGGAGTGGAAAATAGTGGCATCTGGGACGTTCCCAGTTTCCTTTGTACCCAGGTGCTGCTGGCGTACCTCTGAGAGTTGGGAATGGGTCTTCACTTCCCCTCAGGTCATCTACCTGTCATATAGGAAGGGAATGGCAGAGCCTGGGTCTGGGGACAGAGCCCAGTTTAGTTCCAAGTCAGTGCCAACAGTATGAGAGTATGGAGTAGAAAAAAGAAGGCCTTCTCTGGGAGATTTAGGCACTGATGATTATTATGAAGGCCTTCCCTCTGTGACAATTCTTGATGAAAGAGGTGGTTATTACTTATCCAAACTGTTTTATTTGATGGCAGATGTGAATGCATACACCTTACTTAGGGTGATCCAGGGATTAAATACCTTTTGGGAGAAGGAATGTCCAGGAAGGGAATCTCATTGGCTGAACACTTATATCAGGCTTATAAAGGCCTGATCTAAGCTTGCATATATATAGTATAGTATAGTATAGTATAGTATAGTATAGTATAGTATAGTATGCCTCATTACGTGGAGAATTCCAGGTTATTATGCTAAGTGACTGGCTGACATTGCCTGCTGTGGATGGACCTCAGTTGGGTCCTCCATCAACAGGCAAAACTCAGTTCCGGTGGTTACAGATGAGCAAGGAGTTGGCAAGGATGACAAACAAATACGGACACAAGGGAGTGTCCTATCTGAATGTAATTTGTCTCAAAATGAGCACCTGTCTTTTTTTTTTTTTCTTTTTTTTATTTTTTTATTTCTGAGCACCTGTCTTATAAGTGACTTTTACACAAAACAGAGGAATGCATACAAAAAGCTAACAGGAACCAACTGGAATAAAAAATCAGTGTTAACAACTGGGATCAAAAGCAGCCCCACCTAAGGTCAGCTTAATCTTAAAAGCCAGGAGCAAGGGCTTCACATCCTTGCCATAGTTCCAGTCTATTGTATAGTCAACCTTCCCCCTAGGCCATTGTAAATTCCTGTGTATGGGTGTGGCTCAGTTATCTATAGTTCTCAGTATTTACTCTAGTTCCTTCTTAGACCACAACCTTCCTTCTTCCTAGGTCATTGTAAATTCTTGCATATGGGAGTAGCTTGGCTATTATTCTAAGTGATTGTGTGTGGGGGACTTTTTACTAATAAGTAATGTAGTCTGTCATACATAACTATAATAAGAATTCTAAACTTACTTTGCTAAGCTTGCCCTGAGATTTCTAACTCTATGTAGTAGATAGTAATGCCTGATTTCTTTTACTATCTCTCTTACAATACTAGAGGCAATTCTGAATGTCACTGAATAGGCAACATTCTTACTGAATTCAAATCCCAGGGTTGGCTCAAGGACTACCTAAGACATTGGTGAAGGCCAGGAAGCAAAGTTCAATTTTGCTTAGGTATTTGGAAAGTCATTACTTGGAGACACCTATAATAAAACAATACTGAGGGAAAGCACACAGATCCGTTCACCAACTAAAGCAAGGACATTATGGGAGTATTCGTTATACAGTTCCAGGAGACTAAGTTTCCATGAACTTTTTGCCTCAGGACTGTGTACAGACTTTTGGGTCTGTCATGTGGGTCACTACTCAAGTGGATGTAGCAACTGCCCTCTCAGAAGGGTGTCATGATTAAGTGAGTTCCAGAGCAGGAAGTTTGTCAGGGAGCTGCCCCCACATCTACCTTAATTCTGAGTTTCACAGGGTTTGGGCTCATTCAGCCTTATTTCTTCTCTCTGGTGGCTCTGTCTACTTGTCTGACAGAAAAGGTGATCTAATTTGAGGAATGGCACTCTGAAGGACAGGCTTCTTAGGGATGGGTAATCCTGCATTAGCTCTGAGAAGGGTACCAGTCAGCCCACAGCTGGTATCATATCCATCTCTGGAGAGGATTTTTCCTGATCTAGGCCTAGAAGGCTGCAGAACCAAACTACAAAGAAAGTAATCTACTGGGGAATGGGGCTGCAGAGGCTGGAAAGAGGTCAGCCAGAAAAGGAGATATGCCTCAGAAATGCCGTGTGTGTGTGTGTGTGTGTGTGTGTGTGTGTGTGTGTGTGTGTGTGTGCTGTTGGTTCCCACAGGGATAGATGAAAAAGCTCATGTTATCAGCAGTCACATGGCTGAGCAAAAGGATCATGAGCTCAGTGCTAGCCTGGGCTACACTGTGTGATCTGGTCTTTAAAAAAATCAAAACATCTCTAGATCAATGATGTGCTAAGATTTGCATGTAAAATGTAAAGCCATCAGGAACACAAAAGACCATGTTTTTATGGTCTTGGAAGAGGGTGCATTTACCTGACATGGGGTAGTCTAACCATGGAAAAAAATGAGAGGTTCTGGGAGTCAAAGGTGAGGTTCTTCCCAGAATGCATCAGTCCCTAGGTTCCACCCCCCAGCACTTTAAAATGAGAACTCAAGTTAAGGAAGTTAGGTTGAATAGATTAAATAAGACTTTCTGGTTGTAACCAAATAGAGCACTAGGTTTTGAAACATCCATCCATGATTAAGAGTTAAGAAGTATCATCCACCATTTGTAAAACTCTACACATCAAGTGAGAGAGAGAGAGAGAGAGAAAGAGAGAGAGAGAGAGAGAGAGAGAGAGAGAGAGAGAGAGAGATATGGATGGGTGATTAAGAGAACCTACTGCTCTTTCAGATGACCCAAATTGTATTCCTAGCACCCACATAGTGGGTCACAACTTCCTGTAACTGCACTTCCAGAGGATATAATGCCATCTCCTGGCTTTTGTGGACACTTAGATGCACAGGTGGTATGAAAGACCCCTGTTTCCGGGGAGACCCTTGCTCAGTCCCAGGATGAGACCACACCCCAATAACTCGAGAGAAGCCATTCTTGATGCAATGTACATGAGGTTTAATCAGGAAAAATCAACATGTTGAGGACGATCTCATAGGAGATCCACCCTTAAGCAGTTTCAATTGAGGGCTTTTAAAGAAAAGGGGTGAGGGGGAAAGTTCACAAAGAATGAGGAGCTGAGTAAACATTTCAGCTCATCTCTTACTGAAGAGTTACAGGCTATCTTTGGTAAACATTCTTGGTGGGGATCTGAGTAAACATCGTAAGAGTGGGGATGATGCATTACAGCCCATCTCCTACCAAAGGATTTCAGTATTATCTTTGGCAAACATTTTTATTCCCTTACACAAAGAGGCGCCAGGGTGAGTTTAAGATGAGCCAGTTCCAGAGGTCATCTGTAACTCAGGCTGAAGGCAAAAGAACAAAGAACTCTTTGCTGGGTTTTAGTTCCCAGGGGTCTAAGAAACATATTGAGTTGGGGTCTTACATTCCCCACTCCTTCTAGTCAATAGTTCTAATCATCGAAGTAGACACTATTTTTTCCCTGACACACTTGATTCTTTAGGGCATGGTACTGTTGTCTTAAAACTAAAAGCTGCACTGTATCAAGTGTTGCTTTAACACACATGGACCTATAATTAAAAGCAGAAGCAAAAATTAAGGGGTCCCATAAGTGTAGAAAGTAGGGTGATCAGGAGTACAAGATAAGGGCTTTTTCACGAGTCCCAAAGTTTTCTGCACAGTGGCATCTAATGGAGACTAAATCTCAAACTTGGAAGCGATGTAGGGCTTGCAGAACTCCTTTTTTTGAATAGGCCTTCTGGAGTTGATTTCATGCTTGCTGTTCCACACACTTGAGTGCCTTGAGTCTAGAGAACAAAGGCTGGGAAAGTAGCACATCAGCACTATGTACAGAGGTGATTTTTACCAGTGGAAGAGGCCCTCCATAGAGTAACATATAGTGGGTCAATCCAAACTGTCCGGGGGTGTTTCTAACCCTGAAGAGCACAAAGGGTAGAAGAGCTATCCAATCATTAGCATCAGTTTCCGCTGTCAATTTGGTAAGGGTCTCTTTAATGGTTCTATTTATCCTCTCTACCTGTCCTGAGCTTTGGGGCCTGTATGCACAATGTAACTTTTAATTAATCCCCAATATCTTGGCCAGTCCCTGACTTACCTGGGCAACAAGGCAGGTCCATTATCAGACCCAATTACCTTGGGTATCTCAAACCTCGGGGAGATTTCTTCTAGGATCTTCTTGGCCATTGCATTGGCCGTCTCAGTCCTGGTAGGAAAAGCTTTACTTGGTTGGTTTCACCTCAGTCTTCTCTTAGGAGGCATTCTGGAAGGATTAGCATTAACCAGCTGGCAAGGCATACAAAGTTTGATCACCGAGTCAGCCATTCCTGGTGGTCTCAGGACATGATAAGGGGATGTTTTTAACCAGTCTCTGCAGATGTTTAACTCTTAGGTGGGTTGGACAATGCATCTGTTGGACATATTCTAGTCCTTTCTGTAGGGTAGGATCTCCTTCCCTTCTGAGGTTTAGCAAGTCTCTTCTGGGATCCTAAAGAACTGGTCTATCTTTCCAGTCTTCCAGGGTATACTGCCTGCCGCTCAGGTCCTGAGGTTTTGGACTTTTCTGCTACAGGCAGGTTAACACTCTGAACTGCCTGCAGATGTCAATAGCCCTTTTTGTCTGTATATTGCTCCATGCTGTGGCAAAAGCATACCTGCTGTCAGTGTAAATATTGATAGACTTCTCCTTTGCCATTCGTAGAGCTTGTATCAAAGCCACAAGTTTGGCTTTCTGGGCCGACGTCCCTTCAGGGAGGCTGCTGGCCTAGATCACTTGCTTTCTGTCCACCACTGCTGCCCCCGCCTTCCGATTACCTTTAACCATGAAGTTCCTGTTATCTGTGTACCAGCTCAGACTCCCAGGCCAAGGCTGATGCTTCAGATAGTTTCAGGTCTTCTGCCAGAATGTCAGTGCAGTGATGAGTCAGGCAGTAGGGCAGCGGGATTGAGGATAGCAGGGGGAGTGAAGGCCATTCATTTAGTCAACAAAAGGTTCTGGTAATGTGTCATAAGAGTGTTTGTCATCCATTGGTCAGGGGGCTTGAAGGATAATGCTTTCAAGAATGTGGTGTGCCACTATAGTTATTTGCTATCCCAGAGTGAGCTTATCAGCATCCTTGACAAATAGAGCTGCAGCAGCAATAGCTTTTAGTAAGAAGGCCACCTGCTGGCAACAGGGTCTAACTATTTAGATAGGTAAGCCATTGGCCTTTTTAAGTTTTTAAAAAGGTTTTCTGGTGATCTGGAGTCCACACAAGCACCTATCCTTTCTTGGTTAGAAGTACAACGGAGCCGATAAGGTTGCAAACCCAGGTATCCAAAGCCTACAGAAGCCAGTGGTGTCCAAGAATACTTACTTGCCTTGGTGTAGTTGGAGTGGGGATCTGGGTTACAGTCTTTTTCTTCTGGCTTCTCAAGTAAGTAACTTCAGTCTGACACAGCTGAGCCTTTTTAGCTGAGGTTCACTTCCCCAACTCACCTAATTTTGTCAAGCACATTGGTCTTCTGTTGCCCAGGTTCCCTATCTGTCTGGGTCCTGTCTTTTGTTGTTCTACCACTGCGGCCAAGATTTTAGTCAAATTTCTCTCTTGTCTATGATCCCTTTTCCCTTTCTTCTGCTTTCTGCCCCTCTCTCTTTTTCTCTTCTATCTCAGTCTCCTGCCCATGAAACACTTTCTCTGCCTCTTTTACTAGATCATGTAACTCAGCCTCCTGTAACCCTTTCAATCTCTGAAGTTTCTTTCTGATATCCGGGGAAGTGGGGAAATGGGCCTGTATGGAGATGACTCCAATTAAGAAGGCATATTCAAACTGAGTAGCACGCAAAGAACACACAGAATACGAGATCATTTATGCATACAGTCCCCAAGAATTAACACCATTATGTGGAAACAGAAACTGAGGGCACTAAGAACAAATTTTTACAATTTGACATGCACATCCTCTAAAAAAATAACCAAAATATTATCTTAAGCCATTACTATTTTGATGATGTAAAGAACGAGATTATATGGCCAATTATTCTTGTATAAGGATATAAATCTAGCATGGCATTGCCTTAAGAGGTCTTGTCCAGGCAATCTAGAACAAATTCTTCCATGTCCAAAAACAGTCTTCTTAAAAGAACAGCATTTTTTCTTATGAGTTGTATATGCATAAACAATTTCAAATTTAAGAATTCATAGTATCTGAGGGATGAACAATTTTAAGCAATTGTAAGCTCTGAGCTATATATTGACTATTAAAGCTTGATTATTCAACATTTTAAAACACCATCTACAGCACACAATCTAATTATCTGTGCGGAAGCAGGAGGAAACTCAAAAGAATTCTCATAGAAGGGCTGTCCTCAAATACAGTAAATGGGATGCATGCATAAAAATAATTTTTAACTTATCTTTAGGATAATGATTATCAATTTCATTTAAAATGATGGTATGCAATAGGCCAAATATCAATATTCTGTAATAACCAACTTAATTGCTGTTTGGAACAAGGAACAGACACTTTTTCAGGCGTTCAAAACACAATCCTTTGTTGTAGTTTTTCTAAAATACATGAATTTATCTTACAATTCTTTATTAGTACCACAGCAGCCTTATAATAGGATGTTAAAACTTTACTTTGAGGTGAAGAAAAATGATTTTACATTAATGCTTTCTCTTGGTAAATAATTGCTGTGGTCACATTTAACAATCATAACTAAAATAAGCAGCTAGTATTTAATCACCATTGATTACAATTGACAACAATTATAAAAGCTTTATTTTCTGCAAAGCCCCTTGTTCTTTACCAGTCAATTTGTGTCTCTCAAGATAACATCCAACAAAGGTTTAAGTCACTTTAAGGCCTTAAGGTGATGTCTTAGCCAATTAACATCTCCTGGAAGCTTTTGAAAATAAAAATTTTGAAGCAAATCAATTTTTCTTTTTTAAGTTTTCTGTACCACAATTTTTTAATATAACTAAAACCCTAAATATAAAGATATTGCCTCTGAAGCTTATGGAGCAACAACTACTCCCCAAAACTTTAAAGCTCATTGTGTTAGAGCAAATATTTGAAGTAAACTTCCCTTTAGAGGCATTAGCTAATAAAATACTTTCTACGCTGAAAGATTCAAACTCTTAGCTTCTTGTATTGAAGCAGAGACAATAAAAATTATTTTTACATAATGTAAAGCTATATTAGCCATACCTAGAGGCAAATTTTTCCAGTGATTACAGGATCACTAGAAGCAAACACTTTAAAATTATCAGGATGCAAGGGAAAAAACAAACTTTTTAATCTATAATAATTTTATATGAAGTAGGCAAGCCAGATTGTAATGCCTTTATATGTTCTATAACCTAATAACATGATTATACCTAAAATATTTTTTATAACTTTAGTATTGTGAAAAAGTTGCTTGTACGATAATCCCCTGCAAGGCAGCAACCATAGCCAAACTGTATGAGAGTCCAATTTTAAACAATGTATTAATTTAAAAATCAATACCAGAAACATCACTTTAATGTTACAAAGTTTGGCTGCCAATACCTATGAATGCATGACAGTCCAAATTTTCTCAATTAGAAGTATCCTAGAGACCTAGTTTTCTGAGCTGGTTTATGCCACGTGTTGTTATTTAAAACGACTCCAATCCTGAGTTACCAATTTAAAGCTAACTTTCTTGTAACTGATGGTACATCGTTTTAATCATACCCAATAATTTAAGCCAATATTCTATGACCAAGACATGTAGAGCATATTTATACCTTTAAAACCATTCAGAAAAAAAAAATGAAATGGCTGCATACATTTGCTTATTTAAACCAAACAAAATTCTTAATTTTTCGAGCTGCAATTTCATGAGAGGAGCTCTTTGTTACTTGATGAATCTAATAATCACTCGCACAGAGATTTTTGTATGAAAAACAGCCACCAGTTTCCTCACCGTAGAACTTGAGAAGCTGCTGGTCTCTTTAAGAGCAGTGTTTACAATCAGCTCTCAGCAGGGCTTTTCCAGACACACTAGACTCCCAACTACAGGTGCAGGGCTCCAAAGACCAAGGGCTCTGGGTCATGGTGCAATTTTGGTCCTAACTTCAGTCCAATGGTTAAGAGTCAAACTAGGGGTATCATCACAGTCTGTGTCATTGTCTTAGTCACGTACAGGGAGACAAACAGCACACACATACACACACACACACACACACACACACACACACACACACACAAAAGACTACAAAAACTGAAAGTGGGCCTGGTGGGCCCACTTCCTGCGGGACTTCCAACACCAAAACCAGGGCCTGCCTCATGCGGGACTTCAGACTCCCAAGTAGGCCAAAATCTCTCCTCTCTAGGAGGGATTTCAGGTTCCAACTCGGCACTCAGATGGGAAATCTCCAGGCATCCCTGGAGCTCCCTCAGACCTCCTGAGATGTCTCCCAGGGTGGCAGCCAGTTGTCCCCGGACACAGCCATCAATAACCCTCACTTCCTTGGGAGTTCCTTGCTCTTACGAGCTCAGAAGACTGCAAACCAAACCAAAAGTACCGAATTCAGACACAGCTGGCAGACAAAGACATAGACAAAGACAGATTCCTACCTCCAAGAGGGGTCTCTGAGAATTGGGGTAGCCACAATATCCCAGATGACGAGCCCTCAACTGAAAGACCCTCGTTTCTGGGGAGACCCTTGCTCAGGTCCCAGGATGAGATGATGCCCCAATAACTCCAGAGAAACCATTCTTGATGCAATATGCATGAGGTTTAATCAGGAAAAATCAACATGTTGAGGACGAGCTTATAGGAGATTGACCCTTAAGCAGTTTCAATTGAGGGCTTTTAGGGGAAAGGGGTGGTGGGGGAAGTTCACAAAGAATGAGGAGCTGAGTAAATATTTCAGCTCATCTCTTACTGAAGAGTTACAGGCTATCTTTGGTAAACATTCTTGGTGGGGATCTGAGTAAACATCATAAGAGTGGGGATGCATTATAGCCCATCTACAGAAGGGTTACAGTTTTTGGCAAACATTTTTATTCCCTTACACAAAGAGGCGCCAGGGTGAGCTTAAGATGAGCCAGTTCCAGAGGTCATTTGTAACTCAGGCTGAAGGCAAAAGAACAAAAAACTCTTTGCTGGGCTTTTGTTTCTAGGGGTCTAAGAAACAAATTGAGTTGGGGTCTTACAGGTACACTCATATATAGGCAAAATGTCCACACAAAATAAAAATTTAAAGTTTAAAGAAAAAATCCTCACTCAACAGGGAGTTAATCAAAAAAACCATATGATTATTAGGAACCAATATTCCCAATCACTTGAAAAGCTGTTTTGTCTCAGCCAAGTCAAGATCATGAAATACTATACAAGTGGTATGCTAGTTGGGTAGCTGGAGAGGTCTGGCAACAGGATGCTAAGGAAGATGCAGGAGATTCTATCTGTGTTCATGATGGATAGTGTGTGAACCTGATTGTAAGCACAAGTTTGGGACCTGTGGAAGGGAAGCTGGTGAGAATTCTTCTGGGATTGTAATACATAGTGTCTGGAATAATGCCTGCTTGTGTGCATGGAAGCCAACTGAGCTATTGCTCTCCTTATCTGGGGAAACAGAGTTGACTCTGGTGATGACAAGGTAGACGACCCACAGCACAGAGCTCTGAGGGGAGAAAGTTATGCAAATGCTGGGACCTACAGAGGCTCCTCTCAGCTCTCTCGTGAGCCTGAAAGGGGTTGGATAACTTAGGGAATGGACAGAAGGAATGTTCCCCAGGTGTCCTAGTTAGGAAGAATTTGTGTTTCTGACTGCCAACCTGGGTACTGTATGTGATCCACAGGCAGCTACCAGAGTATTGAGACAGCATCCACTGTTTGACTGGAAGCAGATCTTCCTGCAGTGAGGAGACCACAGGCTCTCTGCTTTGTGACAGGACTTGAGTCACAGGACCCTATTGAACCAGAGCTGGATTCCTGGTCCACAGAAACTATGAAGTTATCAATGCCATTTGACACCACTAAGTCTGGACCTACCTTATTATGTGGTACTATATAATTAACACATCCATGTTTTTGTGTTAATCTAGCAATTTACACAACCAAATATCCAATCAGGTAGCAGTGTAGTCAGGTAGTATATCCTCTATTTTTGGTGAAGGTTGTTGGGATCCACTGTTGAAGGTGTAGCTGAAGTGCCACTGTGGATGGTACTGTAAGAGGTGGTAAGCCACTATCCAGAGCATACCTGTATATCAGATGTGAAAAACCACCTAAAGCTTTGCACACAACATGAATTCCTGGGCCTGGTGACTATGAGAGATTGATGCTATTATTCCCAAGTTGTGTCAAATGAGTCAGTGGTTTCCACAATCCTGGAATCTGCAGGCATGGTCTAGAAGCAACTTCTTCCAGGTTCTTGAAGGCAGCTCAATGAGCATGGTCACTAGCAGGATGAAGTACTTCTGAAACCTAGAGGGCAAGGCTTTGGTAGCCAAGGAGGTGGGTATGTTAAGCCTGAACTGAGGACAGCATATGTACTAGGTGAGAGGTTGAAGAATCCAGAGCAGTTGGTGGAAGGGGATGGTGAAACATTGTAGCTCCAAGGCTGTGGAAATCTTGTGCCTTCTGAACCTCCTTGTAATCTGTTCCAGGAAGAGGTCCCCAGATCTCAGAAGAGCTGTTGAGGGCTCTGAGTTCAACAGCTAAAAGAGTATATTCTGTGGGTGTGTTGTGGCAACCACTTATCTGCCCTCAACTAGAGAATCACATTTCCAATCTCTAGAGTACACAGATGCTTTTAGTTCAGAGCCTAGTGGGATGTCCTGAGCCACAGGAGATGCCTCAGAGAGAATCTGAATTGTATTAGCCATTTATGAAAATTAATTATGAAAGAATAACACTATATTCATTCTGATTTTCTGACAAGTGTTATTAAATTTTAAGGTAGGGATGTAAGTATTATGGTATATGCCTTTAACACCATTGCTATCAAGGCTGAGGTAGGAGAATAACAGGTTAAGGCCAGCCTGGATATCATAGGGAGATATTGTCTCAAAACAAAAGCCTTTGTTAGGGTTTTACTGCTGTGAAGAGACATAATGACCATGACCATGGCAACTCTTATAAGGACATTTATTGGGGCTGGCTTACAGGTTCAGAGGTTCAGTCCATTATCAGGATGGGAGCATGGCAGCTTCCAGGCAGGTGTGGAGCAGGAGAAACTAAGTGTTCTACATCTTCATCTGGAGGTCCCTAGGAGAAGACTGGCTTCTTGGCAGCTAGGACAAGGGTCTTTAAGCCCACACCCACAGTGACACACTTCCTCCGAGACCACACCTCCAAATAGTGCCACTTCCTGGGCCAAGCATATATTCAAATTACCACAATAATCAAAAATAAAACCAACCAGACAAGGACACCCCTCCCCCCCATGGCATTGACTTCTACAAAATGAAAAAAGGCACAGAGAATAAAAAAAAAGCATTGCTGATTTTTTGATTTATATTAGTTTGGTATAGTCCAGTAACATAAAGACAATATATAGGAAAGTTTACTTGAAATTTGCTTATTTTAGATATTACCAAGTGCAGTTTATCATAGGGACATATCTTCAAAGATTTCATGAATGTTTAAAACAGAACAGACACACACACACACACACACACACACACACACACACACACACGGTTGTATGTTCCATTGTATGCACATAGATCAGAGGACAGCTTTGTGGCTGGCATAGTAGTACTAGGGAGGTAGAGGCAGGCAGATCTCAATGGGTTCAAAGCCATCTTGGTCTACTTAATTAGTTCTAGGCGAATCAGGGCTGTATAATTAGTACCTGGAGAGAGGGGTAGGAGTTTATCTTTCTGGAATCAGCTCTTGCTGGCTATAGACTAAAAAAAAATAAAGTTTAATACCACTTATTATTGTAGGATAATGAATAATGAGGAGTTTCCCATGTAGTACAGACTAGCCTTGAACTTGACTGTTCCCGCCTCAGCCTCCAGATTGCTAGGATTAAATATCATACTCAACGTGGCAGTGATGTAAGTTAAGACCACTTTGTAGACCAATTTATCTGTATCTACTAGTGCTCAAGAGCAAGATAAAGTTCATCCACTTATGCTGAAATACCCAAGAGAAATTCTTACATGTGTGTCTAATCCTTTAGGTTCAGGGCTGTCGAGCTCCAGTTCCTGCTGGAAATACAGTCAGGTAGAGACTCTGTGGGATGGTCATGTCAGGGGCCACATAGAGGATGTCTAAATGCACACTGATGGGGAGGAGGAAAGTCCATGCTGCATGAAAGCCTGCGCTACTGAGTCAGGAACTCTAGGAAGATATGCTTGGGTGGCTCTATAGAGAAGTCTGCTACCCAGCCAGGCTGAAGAACTGTGGCCAGAGAGACCTGCCTCCTCTGCTATTAGCCTTGATGTGGGCCTCACTGTGCACTGTGACAATGGGTACTAGTGTTGCCACAGGATAGAGCTCTCCTTTGTGAAAAATCATATTAACATCTAGAACCTTACCTGCTTCCTATAAGCTTATTCTTAGAAGGACAAGAGGCCATGACTAAAGGGTGAAAATTAACTTTAAAGAGGTTTAGAATTTACAGTTTGTATGGGATGATATGAATTTTTTTGCAGCTTAAGAAATCTATCTTTTATGAAAACATCAATTAAAATAAAAATTAAATGATTACATTGTTATATTAATTATCACTTATATTAATAACAAGTATTAGAAAATTCTCCAAAAAGTCCAAGGAAAATTTCTCCATTTTTCTTTCATATGCTTTCCTCTGGGTTGGGACCTGCTGAGGGGCATTGTAGATTTAAATTACTATCACATTTACCACTTCATAGCGAATGAGCAGAGATATAGATCTAAATGAAAACTCAAGTATGTTCTTTATGTTCTATTGCAATGGGTTCATGGCTCCCTTTTTATAGTTACTGTAATAAGTGTGTTTGTGTGTGAGGAGAACCTGTAAGAGTCCATCGGATTAGAAAATGATTTTGTTAAAGTAACTTGTGGGCTTTACATACATTCATGCTTACAATGAATGACACCATTAGCTTTTCAAAAGAGTTTCTAGGGAAGACCAACACTTCCTGAAGTGTGAAACTCATATTGCCATGGATGATGAAACACTGTTTGAATTAACCACTATTAGTTAACTACTCATCTATTGGATGAGTTCATCTTACACAAAGAATTAATGGGGATTTTATATGAGAGGAAAACTAAGATGAGGGAAGACGAACAGACTTATTTTAAAAAACAGACTGCAGACCGGTTTGATCCGCAAGCTCTGCTCAAGAACTAAGAGTGTATTTTACATTATAAGGTGATTAAAATGAACCTAGTATAGTGGAGATGGTTGTAACCCCAGTACTTGAGAGCAAGAGGCAGAGACACAAGTTAAAAATAGCCAGCCTTGGTTACATGTTGTGGTGGTTTGAATGCACTTTCCCCAGGGAAGTAATAGAATTAGGTATATCCTTGTAGGGATAGGTGTGTCCTGGTTGGAGGACATGTGCCACTATGCTTTGAAGGCTCCTTAGGTCTTAGGATCCACCTAGTTCAGAAGAGAACTTCCTCCTTTCTACCCTAGGATCAAGATGTAGAACTTTGGCTCCTACAGTACCATGTTTTCCTGCACACTGCCAAGCTTCCCACCATGATAGTACTGAACTGAACCTCTGAAAGTATATTCCAGCCTCAATTAAATGTGTTTTGTAGGTATGTAAGTTTTTGTAACTCTTTGTAAGAGTTTCCTTGGTCATGGTGTCTCTTCACAGCAATAAAACCTTAACTAAGACACAAGGTAAGTGGTGATGATTTCAAGAAAAATCTGAAGAAAATAGAGCTTGGGAGGACACAAAAATAATGAACAGAAAAAGAGGGAGAGAGGGAAGGATGATGACAGGAAGGAAAGGAGGAAGGATATTGAGAAAGGTAAAAGAAATAGAAAATACAATGATATGAAAATTCTTCACAATTTGATTTTCAGTGCTCATTATGCACTGTCCATGTTTGGACATAACTGGTTATGTATTTGTAACAAGACCATATGGCCTACAAAGACTAAATGCTTATGCTGTCCCTTCACAGAGAATGCTTTTAATCCTCCATTCTAGAGCAGTGGTTTGCAATTGTAGAACTCTTTGGAAAACTTTACCAATATTCTGTTAATTGGTCTGTAGAGAGTCTGATCACATCAGGATACATGGAACCCCCATTCTACTTTCTAGGACCCTAAGCAGAAGCCAACATTGGGAATACTTGGTGTGGTATTAGCCCAGGTTACACTGAAACTTGGTAAGGTAGCTGAGGATGACCTCAAACTTAAGCTCTACAATGTCTAGTTTTATGTAGTGCCAGGAACTAGACTCAGAGTTCATGCATGGTAGACAAATACTCTGCCAACTGAACCATAGTTTCACAGGAAACAACCATTTCCTGTGATTATTTTGGGGTAACAGCACTGGAAGTCTAGGTTTAATTGTAAGACCCAAAATTTTGCTACCATTTCAGTGACTGTGCATCCTGGAGAGAATGGATGTACCTCACAAGCTGGTCAGTGATAGGGAGAGGAGGGATCAAAGAGAGATGGACAACTGGATCTTGTGATTGGATGAGTGCATGTCAGATCATTTTACGCTGTCATCTGAAGACACATTGCTCCACATGCCTGGAGCCTAAGTCAGAGTGCTATCTGAGGGACCTCTGGGCTGACCTTTATTAACTTTCAGGAGATTATGGTAATAGGCTACAATGGTTTATATTTGGGTTTTGGTCTTTAGAATCTTAATGAATCATTATTGCCCATTTTCCTTTCCTTTTTAAAATTATTTTATTGACTTATATTCCAGTGGTTTCCCCTTTTCACCCCCCACCACAGTTCCTCATCCTATTCTTCCTTTCTCTTGCCTTGGAGAGGGTGATCCCCCCAACAGGGGTTCCCCTTCCCTCAGGCCTCAAGTCTATCAAGGATGAAGTTCATCTTCTCACACTGAGGCCAAACCAGGCAAGCATATGTGCCAGGGACCTTGGATCATCTTGTGTATGCAGGGTGTTGAAGTCTCTCCCACTATTATTGTGAGGTTCAGTGTGTTTTGAACTTTAGTAAAGTTTCTTTTATGAATGTGGTGCCTTTGCATTTGGCACATAGATGTTCAGGATTGAGACTTACTCTTGGTGAATTTTTTCCCTGATAAATATGAAGTGCTTTTTCCCATTTAATTTGATAACTTTTGGTTGGAGGTATATTTTATTGAATATTAGAATGGCAACTCCAGTTTGTTTTCTGGGACCATTTGCTTGGAAAACTTTTTTCCAGGTTTTTACTCTGAGGTAGTGTCTGTCATTGTCACTGAGGTGTGATTCTTTTATGCAGCAAAATGCTGGATCCTGTTTCGGTATCCAGTCTATTGGCCTACATCTTTTTATTGGAGAATTGAGTCTATTGACGTTGAAAGATATTAAAGACAGATGATTATTAATTCTTGTTATTTTTGTTGCTAGAGGTGGTTTTATGTGTATATGATTCTGTTCTTTCGTGTTTGTTGTGAACTTTAGTTTCTTATGTTTTCTTAGGTGTTGTTACCCTCCTTGTGTTGGAGATTTCATTCCAGTATCCTCTGTAGGGCTGGATTAGTAGAAAGATACTGTTTAAATTTGTTTTGTCATGGAATATCTTGGTTTCTCCATCTATGGTGATTGAGAGTTTTGCTGCATATAGAATTTTGGGCTGGTATTTGTGTTCTCTTAGGGTCTGCCTGACATATGTCTAGGATCTTTTGGGTTTTAGAGTCTGTTGAGAATTCTGGTGTAATTCTGATAGGTCTACCTTTGTATGTTACTTGGCCTTTTCCCCTTACAACTTTTTAAAAATTAGATATTTTCTTTATTTTCATTTCAAATTTTATCCCCTTTCCTCATTTCTCCTCTGAAAACTCCTCTATTTCACCTCCTTTACCCCTACTCACTAACCTACCCACTCCCACTTTTCTGTCCTGGCATTCCCCTACACTGGGTCATAGAGACTTCACAAGATCAAGGGCCTATCCTCTTATAAATGTTCCCCAAGGCCATCATCTGCTACATATGTGACTGGAGCCTTAAATCCATCCATGTGTACTCTTTGGTTGGTGGTTTAGTCCCTGGGAGCTCTGGAGGTACTGGTTGGTTCATATTGTTGTTCCTCCTATGGGGCTGCAAACCCCTTCAGCTCCTTCAGTGCTTTCTCTAGCTCATCCATTGGGGACCCTGTGCTCAGTCCAATGGTTGGGTGAGAGCATCTATCTCTGTATTTGTCAGGCACTGGCAGAACCTCCCAGGAGACAGCTATATCAGGCTCCTGTCAGCAAGCACTTTTTGGCATCCACAATTAGTGTCTTGGTTTGGTAACTGTGTATGGGATGGATCCCCAGGTGGGGCAGTCTCTGGTTTTTCCTTCAGTCTCTGCTCTGCACTTTGTCTCTGTATCTCCTCCCATGGGTATTTTGATCTCCCTTCTAAGAAGGACCAATGTATCCACACTTTAGTCTTCCTTCTTGAGCTTCATGTGGTCTTTGAATTGAATCTTGGAAGTAGGACTCCAGAGAACCAAATAATCCTATTAAAAATGGGGTACAGAGCTAAACAAAGTATTCTCAACTGAGGCATACTGAATGGCTGAGAAGCACCTAAAAATTGTTCAACATCCTTAGACATCAGGGAAATGCAAATCAAAACAACCCTGAGATTCCACCTAACACCAGTCAGAATGGCTAAGATTAAAAAAAAATCAGGTGACAGCAGATGCTAGTGAGGATATGGAGAAAGATGAACACTCCTCTATTGCTGTGGGATTGCAAACTTGTACAACTGCTCTGGAAATCAGTTTGGTGGTTCCTCAGAAAACTGGACATAGTACTATCTGAGTATCTAGTAATACTTACCACTCTTGGGCATATACTCAGAAGATGCTCCAACATGTAATAAGGACACATGTTCCACTATATTCATAGCAACCTTATTTATAGTAGCCAGAAGCTGGAAAGAACCCAGATGTCCTTCAACAGAGAAATGGATACAGTAAATGTGGTACATTTACACAATGGAGTATTACTCAGCTATTAAAAATGAATTCATGAAATTCTTAGGCAAATGGGTGGAACTAGAAAATATCATCCTGAGTGAGGTAACCCAATCACAAAAGAACACACATGGTATGCACTCACTGATAGGTGGATATTAGCCCAGATGTTTGGAATACCCAAGATATAATTCACAGAGTCCAAGCTTTCAAACACATATACCATTAGGGTTTAGTTCTCATTCAATCTACCATAGAACATTTCAAGTTTTTCCCCATATTTCTATGTTTGCTCTCCAATTTCCTAAAGCACTGTCTGGTCTCTCTTCTCTTCCCACTCATGAATCAAAGACATTTTTAGCATTATTCTAAATTCTTATTTTAAATTGAGGCTTAACCAAGTAGCTTACACACACCACACATATTTGGTACTACTATGTGCAATGCATAGTTATTTACATGTGTTTGTGTCTTGCATGTATCCATTTTGTATATGTTTATCAGTGTTCACTTATGTATTTGTGGACACCAGAAGTCAATAATGAGTGTCCTCTTTTATTGCTACCTACCTTAATTTTTAAGAAACATCTCCCTCCAAGCGTAAAGCCTAAAATTTAGTTCAGGCTAACTAGCCTAAACATTTTTCCAAATTGATCACTGGAATGAGGGACATGAGTACCACGTAGAATTTATGGTGGTGCTAAAGGAGCTAAGCCCAGGTTGTTTTGCTCACATTGCCACCATTTGACCCTCTAAAGCATCTCAGTTCCAAAACGATCTTCTTCATTCTCATTGGGTCCTTTTTTCTCCTTGTAAATCATGAACAAACGTTAAATTGGAATTTTAAAATACCTTTGAAACTTTTAAATATTTCCCACTCTTTTTCATATGACTAATAATCTCTGAAAGTTGTCTTAGGATTTTTGTGCTGTCATAAAACACCATAACCAAAAGAAACTTGGAGAGAAAAAGGATTATTTCAGCTTACATATTCTAATTAGTCCATTATGAAAGGAGGGCAGGAACTCAAGGCACAAATTGAGCCAGAAATCATGGAAGAGTACCTCTTACTGTCTAGCTTCCAGTGGTTTGCTCAGCTTGTTCTTTTATCCTTCCCAGGATCATCTGATGGGAAAGAGGATTGTGGGGCAGTATACTGGCTGGATTTGTGTCAACTTGACACAGACTGGAGTTATCACAGAGAAAGGCGCTTCAGTTGGGGAAGTGCCTCAATGAGATCCAGCTGTGGGGCATTTTCTCAATTAGTGTGTGGTGCCATCCCTGGGCTGGTAATCTTAGGTTCTATAGGAGAGTAGGCTGAGCAAGCAAGGAGAAGCAAGCCGGGGAACACCCCTCCATGACCTCTGTATCAGCTCCTGCTTCCTGACCTGCTTGAGTTCCAGTCCTGACTTCCTTTGTTGATGAACAGCAGTGTGGAAGTGTAAGCTGAATAAACCCTTTCCTCCCCAACTTGGTTCTTTGTCATGATGTTTGTTCAGGAATAGAAACCCCAACTAATGCAGGCAGTGAGCTGTACACAGACAGCATGGTCCCCAGTTGAGCATAGGATTTGAACTCCAGTGACCTGGTAGATGGTGACTTCTACCTGCATGGGACAGCAGGTGTTCAGCCACATCTCCTGGGCCCCCTGGCTCCTGTCATAACTACAGCCTTCCACAGCCCCCTGAAGAGAGGTATGTGGACATGAGTCATTTAAGCAATGCCCCAAGCTCCTGCTATTCTGTCTGGACTCCACCCCACCCCCATCCCCAGTTACTTGGCAACAGCCAGGTAGGCTCCTCCCCACAGTTACCTGGCAATTGGAAGGTAGGCCAGGCCTACTATAAAAGGGGCTGTTTGCCCTCTCCTCTCTCTCTTACTCTCTTGCTCTTACTCTTGCCTCTCAACCTCCTGCTCCCCTTCCCTTACCCCCTCTCTCCATGTGGCCATTGCCGGCCTCTACTTCCCTATACTTTTCCTGTCTCTTCCTTTCTACAATAAACACCTTAAAACCATGGACTGCCTCTTCTCATTGGGATCCACACTATTGGAGCAATTGAGTAGGTCTTCCCCTAATGAGCTACATGTCTAACCTTCCACCAGGAGGTCTCCCTGTACTCCAGCCATGGTCTCCACCAAGCCAACCTGCTGGCTGAGCCAGAGCTCTCTTATCTTAGGGTTTTACTGCTCTGAACAGACACCATGACCAAGGCAAGTCTTATAAAAACGACATTAATAAGGGTTGGCTTACAGGTTCAGAGGTTCAGTCCATTATCATCAAGGTAAGAGCATGGCATGGTACAGGCACAGCTGAGAGTTCTACATCTTCATCCAAAGGCTGCTAGTGGAAGACTAACTTCCAGGCACCTAGGGTGAGAGNATTAAGCCCACACCCACAGTGACACACCTACTCTAACCATGTCACACCTATTCCAACAAGGCCACACCTCCAAATGGTGCAACTCCCTGGTGCAAGAATATACAAACCATCACATCTCTCTTCCTGCCCTTTTCCCTTCAGCCTCAGTCCAGAGTCTGTCCACAGCTCTCCACTCTGCTCTGCAACATTCAGTGACATCCAAGGTGTCCAAGACAGAAAGCCTGGCGTCCCTAGCCTCTGTGATGCCCAGGACCCCCAGAATCGGCTCTTACTCAGTATCCAGTAGTGTCTGCGGTGCCCAAGCATCTGAGCCTGACTCTAGCAGGTCCTTGGGGACCTCAGACTATGTCTACTCCACCCCTGGCATGGGATCCTGTGGCTTCTCACAGCTCCCCTACCCCCAGCAGTGCCACTGGGGTGTGTGCACTCAAACTTCCCAAATCTGCTTTGCCCAGGGGCTCAAGCCTTGGGTTGGATGTGGGACCTCATTTTTGATTCACAGGGGATGGCACTACCTAGAGTGATATGAACCCTATCGCATCCAGCATTAAGAAAATGCTCCCAAAGTTTTGGCTATAGAATGATATGATGGATATACATTTTTCTCAGTCGAGGTTTGCTTTTGTCAGATGGCACTTACCTGTATTTAGTTCGACAGAAACAAAAAACAAATCAATATTAAACAACACATTAATACCTAATTTAAGTTTCCAGAACCCATCTCCAAGTAGCTTCTAACTACCTATAATACCAATTGCAGAGGCTTCAGTATGTCTGACCTATGAGGGCACCCTGCTTCCTGTGTACAAATACACACACAGGTGCCACATACATCTTCAAATAATATTGAAAATTAAAAATTAAAATAATTAGTATAGGTTTAATTTTGATATGTGAAAATATGATATGTATATTTTAATATATTTATAAAAATTCTATTTATGATTCCAACATTAATATTTTATTTAGCATACATATTTCATACTTTTTATTTTAAAATTGAGATTGAAATCTCATAATATTTTAAAATAATAGTCCTGTACTAATGAGAAAGAGTCATAAAATTGCAAAGCTTCTGTAAGGCAAAAGACACTGTCAACAAGACAAAAAGGCCACAAACAGATTCAGAAAGGATTTTTACCAGTCCTAAATCTGATAGAGGACTAATATCCAATATATACAAAGAGTTCAGGAAGCTGGACTCCAGACATTCAAATAACCCCATTAAAAATGGGGTACAGAGCTAAACAAAGGATTCTCAACTGAGGAATACCGAATGGCTGAGAAACACATGAAAAAATGTTCAAAATCCTTAGTCATCAGGGAAATGCAAATCAAAACAACCCTGAGTTTCCATCTCACACCAGTCAGAATGGCTAAGATTAACAATTCAGGTGACAACAGATGCTGGTGAGGTTGTGGAGAAAGAGGAACACTCTTCCATTGCTGGTGGGATTGCAAGCTTGTACAACCACTCTAGAAATCAGTCTGGCGGTTCCTCAGAAAATTGGACCTAGTACTACCAGAGGATCCAGCAATACCTCTTCTGGGCATATACCCAGAATATCTTCCAACTGGTAATAAGGACACATGCTCCACTATGTTCATAGCAGCCTTATTTATAATAGCCAGAATCTGGAAAGAACCCAGATGTCCCTCAATAGAGGAATGGATACAGAAACTGTGGTACATTTACACAATGGAGTACTACTCAGCTATTAAAAACAATGAATTTATGAAATTCTTGGGCAAATGGATTTATCTGGAGGATATCATCCTTAGTGAGGTAAGCCAATCACAAAAGAAGTCACTAGATATGCACTCACTGATAAGAGGATCAGAAACTTAGAATACCCAAGATACATTATGCAAAACAGAAGAAAACCAAGAAGGATGACCACGGGGTGGATACTTCATTCCTCCTTAGAATAAGGAACAAAATACTCATGAAAGGATATAGGTACAGGGTCAAAATTTNGAGCTAAGATGAAAGGATGGACTATCCAGAGATCAAGGCTGATAACAGCAAAGGGTCAAATGCTAGAGGGAAGCACACAATACTTGCTTGCTTTTCTAATGTTTGCCTTCATTTGAGCTGGGGCCTCCTCATTCTTCAGGATTTTTTATGCTTCCAGAAGCACCTTGGTAAATTTAAGAAACAATGTTGCTTCAAATTATTAATGGCTTTAAATGTGATCTAACCCCATCTGAGCTCTTTACTGCCTTTGTCTAGAGTCCATGCCTATGGAGGTCACTTGGGCAGAGTGCTTCAGCAAGACTTCAGAGATTTCATTTAACATGTTTCATGCCATATGGAAATAATATGTTTTTATAATCTTTATGAGTAGATTTTTGATGTTATTGTATTACTGACTAGAATGAAGCTCTAAACTGGAAAATGTGTATATCAGTCTCTGGCTGCCATAAGAAATGGTCATGAATGTATCCTTACAATGCTGAGTAGAACCAAGGATGGAAAGCCTGTTTTGAGCCTTTCTGAGAGCTCTAGGGGAGAACCTGTGGTGTCACTGTCTGTCTTTTGGAAACTGTCGACTTTAGGTAGCTTCAGGGATCTTGATATCCCTGAGATGCTGGCAATATATGGTGGTCATTTCTGTGCATTTTGTTCTCATTCATACAGACATTTTTGTGATTGCATTGTGTTAAGCTGTATAAATCTCTATTTTCAGTTCAGCTTCTTCAGACCATTGCTTTGAGAGCAAGCAGATTCCCTCACATTCATTCAGAATATATTTATCTACTCATGAGTACTGTGAACAAGAATACTGAACATGGTATAAAGATCCATCAGAGGGCAACAGATCAGAAATCCTATTGCAAGTAATTATGTCAAGACTGGCTTACAGATGCCGTCAGAGGAAGCCAACCAGAAGAAAGTATTGTTTATAAGGGAGCTCTTCTCCACTCTCATATCCTCTCACTAGGATCTCAGAGGACCTCAGATGATGTCTGAACCAGACTACAGAGTCTTAGTAGGAAATAACAGAAGCAACCCCTCTATTTCCTTCCCAGGAAGCCAGCAGAGAACGTTTTCATCATAGGATGCTGTGCTCAGATTTCAAATTCCCTCAGAGGACACAGAGACCCCATAAGAAGGCTCTTAGCATAGAAAACACCTTTACTCTGGGAATCCAAACCATGAGGGTAGAGAATGCACTCTCTAGTTTTTGATTCCCTCAAAGAAATGAGGGCTTCTCTGGGGCAAATATGTTAGGCAAACAAAAATTGAGAGGAAGCCCAAAGGGCCAGGGCTTCTTTCCATGGAAATATTGTAAGGGACTCTGATTACCAAAGCATATGCTCATCTATGCCTTCTGCTTCCAACAGAAGAGTCCAGGCCTTTGTACACAGACCCTTTACAGGAATAGTACTGAGCAGGCAGATTTCCTAAAGTACTCAAGACAAACAGAACAGATACCTTACAAAGCAGGACAGAGCCCTGGAAGATCATCACAGTTGGCATGACTTCTTGTTATGAAGAATCCTTCCTTGTACCTTTGAATTCCATAGGGCTATTTCAGGTGTTTGTACCTATAAATAGTTCACTGAGGAATGTCCAGAAGGCCTCTCCTCCTAGAGCTAACAAGGAGGCCTATTGATGATCAACCTTGTGTGGCCACTAAGTTAAGGCATGGCCTCTCAGCCTGGAAAGTGACACAGGAACCAGCGGGGAGGACCTTCTCCAGGGTGAGCCATCCTGTTATTCAGTCATTCACCTCTGCTGAATCTTCCCATCTCTGTGGTTCATGACACATTCACTCAGAGGGACCTAGTGCCGTGTGGTATCACTACTTACATATACAGCAGTGTCTGTTTTCTTTTGGATTGTAGGGCTTGTATCTATCCAGATCCTCAGTCCCAAAGCACAAGAAACTATGCTTACTAAATACAAAAACTAAACAACTTCTTGATTTCCTTCTCCAGAAGTCAGAGAACATTGTGATAGACACCCTCATGCACAGGACCATTGCATCCCTCTGTGCTGTGTACATATCATATATTGTATGGTGCCTGTTCTTGTGTCCTAAATCCCTCAGAGGTTAGCAGGCATGGCCATGGACCCCTCTGCATGTAGGACCAGTATGTGTATCTCCACTAATGAGAGTGGGCATGGCATGTCTATTCCTTGGACTATGTCCTTGGGAAGCTCAGCTTAGTGTTTTATGTCTCACAGAAAATACATAAATCCCCACAGTCCTGACAGAATGCCAATGCTTACATGTAATTTCCTTCAGGAAAATTCCTTAGCTGGTATCTGTTATGATTCCTGTTAGGAAAACCCAGGAGACACCTTGCCTTCTTGTGTTCAGAGCACACCTGCTAGCATCCCATATTCCTCAGAGGATAAAAGTCCTGGCATGTGGATTTTGACAGTACTCCTGACAGAGTGAGGATGTCCAGACAACACCGCTCTCTGATGGTCCCAGTAATGGTTCAGGTGGCAGAGCTTACCTCATAGGACAATCTGCCATGCCTTTGAGTTCCCTCAGGTTTGCAGGTGATCTCAGATTAAGCCTATCAGGAGAATAGAATCTGCTTCAAGGAATATTTGTCTCTGTAGAAACAATGCTCGTCTTCAGCTACCCATACTGTGAGCCCAAGAGATTTTTTTTTGTCAAATCTCCTTTTATAAAAACCAAAATTATCGTGTTTGGACTCCATGAACTCATAAATGAAAACAATGATGTTTCTCTTACTATTGCTATTATGGATCTCCATGCCAACCAGCATTTAATATACACTCACATGACTCAATTATCTCCAATAGGATAACAGAATGAACTTCATCTAGAGGCATTTTGAAAGATATATCAGCACCTAGTTGTATAATATGACCACATAGTCTGAATCCATTTTTATAACATACCCAATGCAGTTCCTTATAAGATAACAGAAATAAACTTGCTGGTGGAATCTTTAATAGAATTCATTAAACGGTAAGTGGATTTTTTTTTTACCAAGTTGCTCATAACTTGCTATGTGTAGAATTGCCAATTGATCAGAGAGAAGCATCTTGTGAGAGGAACCACACAATGCTGCAAGCTTTTTATAGTGCTATGTGGCAAGGGCAAGCAGGAAGTTTCCTGCACTACTAAGGGCTTACAAGCTTGGAGTTGAGTCTAATGAATATAGCTGGCTTGGAAAACTAGTAATATTTTTTCCTGTGATGCCTTTTAACTTTCACAAATTTGTTGGGGTCCAGCCTCAACACATGATCAGAGTTCTCAACTGGAAGCAGGGATATCTGGAAGGTGCATAATAAACATACACAGACTACTTATTGGGTACAAGCTGACAGACCATTTTCCAAGGCTTAAAATAAGTCGGGCGTGGTCATGCACGCCTTTAATCCCAGCACTTGGGAGGCAGAGGCAGGCAGATTTCTGAGTTCGAGGCCAGCCTGGTCTACAAAGTAAGTTCCTGGACAGCCAGGGCTACACAGAGAAACCCTGTCTCAAAAAACAAAACAAAACAAAACAAAAAAACAAAACAAACCCAAAACAAATCCAAGGCTTAACATTTCTCCTTCTTCTCTCTTGTTCTCTGCCTGCTTGCTTTCTCACTCATTGGCTCACATTCTGCATTCTCCTGCGCACTCTGCTTTTCTCCTCTGTGCTTTGCTTTTTTCTTTTTCATTTTTATTAGATATTTTCTTTATTTACATTTCAAATGCTATCCTGAAAGTCCCCTATACCCTCCCCCTGCCCTGCTCCCTGCTCTTTTCTTTTCTTGAACTCTCATGCTAATACACACCTATGTACATTCTCCTTTCACTCTCACACACATCTCACACACACACCAATGCACTCTCCTTTCACTCACACACACACTCTCCATACATGCCTCACATTCTCTCTTCACTCTTCACATGCTCTTCTCATACTCACCCACCTTTTTCTTGACCCAGTCTTTTATTGATACTCCAAAAGCAGGTAAAAAAAAGACATTGTATAATCATTGCCAAATGAAATTCAAAAGGATAGCCACATCCCACAAAGAATCAAGAATTAATTTGTTCCCCAAAGTTTCAAGCTTCCCTATTCCCAGGCCTATAGCCAAAATGATAATAATTGCAAGCTTATCATTATTTAAACTTTAACTTATTATACTTCAGAGCTCTGAGGCCAGCTACTTGCATTTTCTTGTGAAGCTCTAATGATAAATGACATGGGCAAATCTGTCAGACAGTGGCCAGAAAGAATCAAGTTAACCCTTAACTTAATAGTTCTGCTAGCTTTCTGCTTCTGCACATTGCACAAAATGACTGTCCTAAGAGTCCCAGTATTTTGACTTAGTTTTACTAATATAAGATTTTATGTATTCTATACTTGCTTATCCAAAAACCACTCTCAAATGTTATGCAAAATTTATTTCATAACTTTAATAATTTTTTCCTTTCTTGGGTCCCAATATTGGCTCTATTTCATTTTCTAATAATTTATTCAAACTTTCTTTCCAAGTCAAGCATTAATCTGGAACTACCATTGTGCAGTGAATACATTGTTTTCAAGATGAGAGCACACAGCATGCACCTGGGCCTGTGCTGTGTGATAGGCACCCTCACGCACAGGACTGTGCTGTGCCCCATGCCTCAATTTTTAATTGTTTAAGAATCATTACATCAAGGAACATCTAGATTCACAGAATTCACCAGAGCAGAAGAAAGAAGTAAGAAAGTCAGATAGAATAGAATAATTATGCACACCAAGGCCAACTGAAAGAGTAGTCACACACAAATGAAATCTATACAGCTCTTGTCCAGGGCTAAGGTTAGGAGAAATGGGAACAAATGTTTTTACAAAGAGCTGTCATGGGCTACAGAATGTTTCCATTCTGGCCTACTGCAGGCAGTCCCTTACTTCAGATGGTGGGTTCCCTGGAGGGATGGGTCTCCTGCTTCTCAGGGTCCCAGATGCCATCGTTTTCTACAAGGAGCTGCTGCGGGCTTCTGAGATGTCTCCATCCTGGCTTACTGCAGGCAGTCCCTGTCATTGTATGCTGTCTCCAGCACAAATTGCTTTTGAAAATATGCTTGAATGGGTACAGAGTCTACATTGTGACAAATTCAGTGTTATACATGTAATAGTCAGGACTTCACTGAAGAATGTCATATCCACCAGCACCTCTGATACCTTCAAACTTTGAATAAATTTTCCTTGTGTTGAACACTGTATGAACATTTAAATTATATGGGACATGCACTGCACTGGTGTGTGGAGATCCAAGTAGCTCTTTCTTAGCACCGAGCCTGGCACATCCTTTCTACAGCTTCATTTTCTCTTTGAAGCACAAAAAGACAAAAACTTCATATCTCTTTTGTTTCCTATATGTATTTTAAAATACTTTTCTTTTTAAATGGCCATAGGAGTATGGAATACCTCATAAAAGCACTTGATTCACATTCAAATCTATTAGAGTATTCTCTATCATTTGTCAGCAGGACTTTAGGTAGTGTAGAAAACTGTCAAAGACTGACTCTGCACTACTTCAAGGTAACTCTGAAGGTCACAGTCAGAGTTAATTCACCCAGTAGCATATGAGAGATGCTAGAACTTCCTGTGTTTATTTGTATTTGTCCCTCACATACTTGAACCTGTCAATGTCCCTACTTACGTGAATATTGACAGGAAAAAGTATAAAAAGAGAGCTGTATTAATTAGAAAGCTACATCTATACATAGGTGACATCTTAGCATGTCACCTCTATTTTAAGGAACTGTGAGAAGAAAGCGACACAACAGCAAAAGAGGAAATGTTACTTGTGGCCAATTTTTAAGGGAGTTTATTTTGCTGCAGCTAGTTTGCAAAACCATGTCAACTTGACACTTATTTCCTACTGATTTCATGAAGATTTTTCACATTTGAGTTATACTCAAATTAATCACTCACTCTACCTTATTTTCCATGTCACAGTTTGACTTATTGTTTAGTTCCTCAGACAGTGACTTGTGTAAAGTAGGAAAACTTTAATGTACAGACTCCCTCCAGATTCCCTTCATGTAATTTCTAAATTGGTTATTACAGATAGATAATTTCTGAAGGGCCAGAATAATAGACTTTGTGCTGTGTGCTACATCCTTTGGGTTTCTATGATATCTATCCTTCAAACGCTTCTACTTAAGTTAACATTGATGAGAAGATTCCTAAAAATAGAGCTGGATGAATTAGGCAGCTGCATATTTACTTAGCCAAATGTCTACAAGATAGGGAAACTTGTAGACATATATAAAAAGACAAAACGTTGCTTCCCATTGAATGCCTTCTGTCCTACAGGCATGTTTTAAATGGAAGTTTACTTATGGATATAATTTCTGGGTGGTAATGTTCTTTCAGGGTCTATTGACAGCATGAACCTTTTCACTACAAAATAGAGTTAAAAGGAGGTGCACTGGCTTTCTAGGTGTCTATGGTCTGACTTACTTTTCCATCTTTCAAAGATTCTCTGGTTTTCAGTTTGGCATTATTGCTTTGTTTATATACTTTCAGTTCTCTTTTCATAGAATTATTATGAGGTTTTATGTCCACTATTTCAGCTTCCAAATCCTTAATTCTGTGCCTGATATCCATTCTCACTGATATGACATAATCCTGTCCTCTGCTCTTTCTCTGACCAGAGACTGATTCATCCTAAAGAACATCAAGAAAACACATTTTAAAATGGTATATCCAAGGAGAGTTCACCTTTCAAAAATAATTTTTTAAATGTGTTTGAAGGAACTATATTGTGTATTTTGACAAAATTTCACATTTTCACTTTTAATAGTCAGGACTTCACTGAAGAAAGTCAAATCCACTAGCCTTTCCCTGCAGATATCAGAAATTGAACAGACGCCATCTTCTTTCTTGTTGGTTCTTGAGGCAGTGCCGGGGAAGAACATAGGCAAAGGGTAGGATGTTGTCTTACGATTCGGAGGTAAGACTTTGTCTTATGAGAAATTTAGAGTTGCTACATAATAAAAAGTTTACTTATCTAAGCCTAAGTTACTATGCTAATCTGTGATCCTCTGAGGCCAGAATCTCTCTCTCTCTCTCTCTCTCTCTCTCTCTCTCTCTCTCTCTCTCTCTCTCTCTCTCTCTCTCTCTCTCTCTCTCTCTCTCTGTCTCTCTGTCTCTCTCTTGGCTAATTTCCACTCATTAGTTAGTACATACCATGCATGTCTTTTTGGGTCTGAGTTACTTCACTCAGGATGATATTTTCTGGTTCTATCCATTTGCCTGCAAATCTCAAGATATCCTCATTCTTAATATCTGAGTAGTACTCCTTTGTGTAAATGAACCACATTTTCTGTATCCATTCTTCTGTTGTGGGTTAGTTCCAGCTTCTGGCAATCACAAATAAGGCTGCTATGAACATAGTGGAACACGTGCTCCTGGGGCATGGTGAAACATTTTGGAAGCTTAAACATTTTAAATGTCATAGTCAGCAGATCTCAAAAAGGCGTGAGGACCACAAGCCATTAAATACATTTGAGATACAAACTTTGTTCCTAGTTATCTGCTTCATACTGAAACCTGAAAGTACATAGGAAGCTAGATGAAGCTTATTTCTTCAATTAGTATTCTGTATAACTATTATTAGTATCACAACAGAATTTTTCTTTTTCTTTTTTATTAATCATTCAATTCATTAACATATCAAATGATATCCCCCTTCTCAGTTTCCCTTCTACAAGGCCCCCATCCCACAAGCTCCCTCTCTTCCATCCCATTTGCCTCTATTAGGGTGCTCCCCACACCCTCTCCCACCCCACTCCTCCAGCATCCCCCTACACTGGAGCATCAAACTTTTACAGTACCAAGCCTTCCCTCCCACTGATGTTAGACAAGGCCATCCTCTGCTACCTATATATCTGAAGCCATGGATCTTTCCCTGTATATTCCTTAGTTGGTGATTTAGTCCCTTGGAGTACTGAGTGGCCAAGCCAGTTGATGTTGTTCTTTCTGTGGGGTTGCAATCCCTCTCAGCTCCTCCAGTCCTTCCACCATCTCCTCCTCTCCAAGGGGATATGAGCTCAATCTGATGGTTGGCTCAGAGCATCCACATCTGCATTGGTCAGTTGCTGGCTGAACCTCCCAAGGAGCAGCCACACCAGGTTTCTGTCAGCAAGTGCCTCTTGGCAACTGTAACAGTGTCAGGTTTGGTGTCTGAAGACAGGATGAATTCCCAGGTAGGGCAGTCTCTAGATGGCCCTTCCTTCAGACTCTGCTCCAATATTTGTCCCTGTTCTTCCTTTGGAAAGGAACATTTCTGGGTTAAAAACTTTGACTGGAGGACTGGAGGTGTTCTCTATAGGTTCTATTTTCCCTTCTCCACTAAAATCATCCCCATTGGTTCCTGGGAGCCTCTTGTCCTCCTGGCATCTGGGACCCTCAATGATTATCTCTATTTACTCATTGTCCTCTGCTACATATTTTTATTTGATTTTATGACCCTCTGTACCTCTCTCCTGTCCCCTCTAGTACCCGATACTGTCCCCTCTTATTTCTTCCCTCTCCTCTCTCCCTCCCAGTTTCCCCCTCCTTCCACCTCCCTTGATCATCCTGTCCCCACCTCAATGCACCAATGATTTTAAGATAATATTTGCACCTTAAGAAAAGTGAGATGGATAAATGGGATATATAGGTAAAATGCTAACATTAAATTTAAAAAAGTTTCAAAGAATCAAATGAAAACCAAGATTAGTAGCAATAGAATAGTCCCTTACTTTTTGTTTTCCTCTGTCCCATACCAGTGGCTTTTCTGATATGGATTTTGGTTTTTCTTAAACAACTATGTGTAGGCTTAAAGAAGGAAAGAGCCACTATCCAACTACAACACCAGCTTTAATTTTTTTAAAAATTGAATTAGGTGGGCATGAAGACCATATGACTGTAGAAGGCAGCAAGGATGAGCCTGAAGTGGCCAACTTACTCATTTGTTGGGACATATTCATTTGATGATCTGTCCTCTTCCTACAGATGTTTCACTTGTCTAGCAGTCTCTGGATTTTTTAGTTGGATGATTTTATTCTCCTAAAATGTACAAACAAAGCACTGCCCCAAACCTCACCCTGTGGCACTCCTTTTTGGCAGGCTATGTCTTTCCAAGGAAAATGGTTTTTGGCAATAGTAAAAGTATCTTTCAGTTGAAATAGAAAAGAAAATGGAAAATTTGGAACTAAGATATACTTTAGTACATGTAGATTACTATAGCTATATTTCCCTTTCTCATTATATATATATATATATATATATATATATATATATATATATATATATATATATTTTTTTTTTTCAAGGTTTATGTGCACAAGGTTTATGTGTATTTTTACATCACAAATGACATTCACTTTCAATTTCAGCCTGCCTTTTTGCATGGCTTCTAAAATTTAAATCACTGTATTTATGTCCCTGCCTCTGTCTCCTTACTTTTGGGATTAAAGGCATGTGCCTCCCAAGTGCTGGGATTAAAGATGTGAACCACCATCTGACTATGGTTTCCTGATAATTAGTCTTATTGTCTTGTCCTGGTTTAATTTTGTTTTCTATTTTTCCTTAAGTTTTATTGTTCAGAGTGACTTACACATATTTCAAATTTATAATCTACCATTTTTGATGATTGACTCTGAATCTGTTACCTAGAAAGTTTCAATATTCTAGTTTTAAACATGATGCTAATTTGTTCACTATTTCATTATTTTCAGATATTTTGTCTGTTTTGTCTCTACAAGCTGTATAAAATTTGATATTTTTACTAATTTTTTCATGGTTTTGTCATTTCCTTTTTGTAGAACATGATTTTAATATTTTTCAACTGTTAATATTCAAGAAACAGAATAATTTTTTAAAGATATATTTCATTGTTATGTCTCCCTTTTCATTTCTGATTTTATTAATTTGGATCCTGTCTCTGTGCCCTCTGGTTAGTCTGGCTATGGAGTTGTCTATCTTGTTGATTCTCTCAAAGAACCAGATCTTGGTTTTGTTGATTCTTTATATAGTTCTTTTTGTTTCTATTTGGTTGATTTCAGCCCTGAGTTTGATTATTTCCTGCTGTCTACTCCTCTTGGGTGTATTTGCTTCTTTTTATTCTAGAGCTTTTAGGGGTGTCATCAATCTGCTAGTGTAAGTTCTCTTCAGTTACTTTTTGGAGGCACTTAGAGCTATGAGTTTTCTTCTTACTACTTCTTGCATTGTGTCCCATAAGTTTTGGTGTGATGTGTCTTCATTTTCATTAAATTCTAAAGCACCTTTAATTTTTTATTTCTTCCTTGACCAAGTTATCATTAAGTAGAGTGTTGTTCAGCTTCCATGTGTATGTGTGCTTTCTGTTGTTTTTGTTGGTATTGAAGAGATCTGCCTTAGTCTGTGGTGATTAGATAGGGTACATGTGATTATTTCAATTTTCTAGTTTCTGTTGAGGCCCGTTTTATGACCAACTATATGGTCAATTTTGTAGAAGATACTATGAGGTGCTAAGAGGGTATATTCTTTTGTTTTAGGATGAAATGTTCTATAAATATCTGTTGGAGCCATTTGGTTCAAAACTTCTGTCATTTTTACTGTGTCTCTGTTTAGTTTATGTTTCCATGATCTGTCCATTGATGATAGTGGGGTGTTGAAGTCTACCACTACTATTGTGTGGGTTGCAATGTGTGCTTTGATCTTTAGTAAATTTTCCTTTTATGAATGTGGGTCCCCTTGCATTTGGAGCTTAGATGTTCAGAATTAAGAGTTCATCTTGGTAGATTTTTCCTTTGACCAATATGAAATGTACTTCCTTACCTTTTTTTTTTTGATAACTTTTGGTTGAAAGTCTATTTTATTTGATATTAGAACGGCTACTCCAGCTTGTTTCTTAGGACCATTTGCTTGGAAAATTGTTTTCCAATATTTTGCTCTGAGGTAATGTCTGTCTTTGTCACTGAGGTGTGTTTCCTGTATGTAGCAAAATGCTGGGTCCTGTTTACATGTTCAGTCTGTTACTCTGTCTTTTTGGGAGAATTGAGTCCATTGATGTTAAGAGGTATTAAGGAATAGTGATTGATGCTTCCTGCTATTTTTTATGTTATTTTTTTGTTTGTGTGGTTACCTTCTTTTGGGTTTGTTGAAAGAAGATTTCTTCCTTCCTTCCTTCCTTCCTTCCTTCCTTCCTTCCTTCCTTCCTTCCTTCCTTCCTTCCTTCCTTCCTTTCTCTTTCTT